>NW_024883157.1:0-130442 GCF_019059575.1 Amphibalanus amphitrite
CGCTGAATTGTAAATGTAAAACACCCGCCATTTCGGTGTCCGAACGGAAACGGGACGCCGCGTGAGGTAGGTTTCGCTCAGATTTATTTGATTTTGAGATCGCAATTGCCCATTTTGTGAATTTCAAACCATCGTTGTAATCATTTGGCATGTTTGAGCAGCAAGTAAGTGGTCATTTCAAGTCAAAATGCCTTGATTTTTACGCTAAATTTGAGGGCATGAAGTGCTCTTTGTTGAGAAAGGAATTACAGAAGAATCGCGTCCCGGCTTGTTTTGCTGTCGGGGCGTTGTCGGTCCATGACTGTGAGTGGGGTAACACCGCCATGCTCGGCGGTGCTACCCCAAGGGGTGGCAAAATGGATAAAGCCGCAATGATGATTCACTCAGCTCGGAGAAGAGCTTTAGTTAGGCCGCAAACGTCGTCTGTTTTTAACCTCACGTTTGACTTCACTGGATGTTTCGAAATAAACGTGAATTTGTCATGCTTTGTATGCATATTGTCCGCAACAAACAGTCTGATCTGTGACAAACTAACAACCAATTCTTGTGTGTCTTATATGAGTTTGAGTTACTATTTCAGACAGCAGTAACCCTTCCAAGGGTGGCTGTCACCGTAAGGCCGATCTGTGGATAACATCGCCATCAGTGGCGGTGCTACCCGCACATTTTTTGGAGGACGAAAAATGCAGGACTTGTTTTCGACGTCTGTAAAGTAGCGAAATTTTATAATGGAGCGCTGGAAACTATGCCAACATGTAGGAAAACATTCCTACTTCACATGAATGCAAAAGAGCTTCGTTTTTACTACGCATATCAGCTCGGTGAGCAGAAATGCTTAAGGTGGCGGTGCTCCCCCGCTTCCCCTAAAAGTAATCGCGAAAAATTAGGGTCTCAAGGGGTCTGGCGTTAACAGTAGTTGCTTAAAGAAAAAGTTAAGTGGCAACATGCTTTCATGATATATCATACGAAACATTCAATCATGCTTTCTTTCTATGACGTATGTAAGTATGTCACTTTAATTTGATAGAGTAAACCGCATCCGGGTTTGTTGTTGGGTTGCTGTCGATGTAAATATTTAAGCATGTAGCGTAGCCGCATCCTAACCTAACCCAATTGCTTGAAGCATTATCGAAGTAATCACTGCCGCTTGCCGTCTTCAACTCCCCAGTGACTATAAGTCGTGGCTATGTATGGCCTCTATACTTCCCAGCCTCCTCCCTCTCCCCCCCCCCGAGACGCTGACAGACAGGCACACAGCACGTCCACGCAGAGTGCGTATCTCCGTTGGCTCGGTCTGCCGGGGAGGGGAAGGGGCGGGGGGATGGATCGCTGCCAAATCAGACGCTCCCCCCCCCTCCTTCGGACACGCAGCTCGTAATGATGGGGGTGCGAGGGCTGCCGATAGACGAGAAGGGCCGACGTTGGCCGTCCATGGCAGGGTAACGAGAGATCGTCTGGGGAGGTGGTAGCTTCAGATGCCGCTTTGGTTGGTTTTTGGTCTGCTCTGATAAAATGTTGAACTGTTTGTGCCAAAAGCTCTAAAGGGCGCTTAACCTGCCAGGAAATTACAATGATGCCTACAATGCTCAAGAAATATATGAGGTCTTGTGTCATATCCTCTGTCCGTATCTGTATCAAAATGCAGCAATACAAGTAGAAACTAGAAAGTATTTCATACAGCTACTTCCGATCTCAGGAATTCCATGAAAAGCATTAGCATGCCACCACCACTCTGTCTGTGAAACTCGCCATACATTTGATTCCTTGTCTTGGGTCAGTGCTGCCGAGAAGCTGCACAGTGCGATAAGGCCAGCCGTCATACCTTTCTGACATCGCTCTAATGTTCGCCTGTCCCACCTTTGACGCTAATGTGACCCTCACCTACGACGTATGGCGTCATTACGTCAACCATTGCGCTCAGTCGGCCGCGAGCCATAGCCACCAACTGCCATTGTTCCAGTTATTGGTGCCACTGCCAGGTCGTGGGCTTTCATGCTTTAGCGCTATCCGCACAGTGGTGATTACAACACTCAACACTCATGAACAGGCATCATTGTTGAATGAGACTGGACAGTGGTAAATGCTGATGACAAAACATCACAAAAGAGACACTTGATACCATTATCCAGGAGCCAGCACCCAGTAATCACCATATCGTCGAGGTAATTAACTGTGCCGTCTGACTGTTCACAGGTGTCTGCCCGAAGGGTACCAAGTACGTCTGTGAGTTGCGCAGCGGTGAGGCGCGCTACTGTCTGCAGGAGGTCTTCATCTGCGACGGAGTACGACACTGCAAAAACGGAGAGGACGAGGGCGTCGACCTCTGCAGTGAGTACATCAATCGCTCCACGTTCTCCGACGGCTTTCGCTTTTAAAAGCACTTAAATGTGTGTAAAAATCCGTGTGCTTTTTGTTGACCATTCCAGGATATTTCACTGAATGCTCGTACGAAGTATCGGCAAAATAACGTAACATGTCTATCCAGTGCACACTGACACTGCACACAAACTATTTCCGCTTCAGTGATACATGGCCCGTTTTTTTAACGAGTGGTGTCGCAGTGGTTCAGTTGAACTCATTATAAAAATAATATAAACATTTAACACCGATCGTTGGGAACACCTGCGCGGATTTATACTCATTTGTAGCTAGGTTAAGTTTTGATTACCTTGTCTATTCTTCTTTCATCAGCGTTTATAATTGAACGCAACAACATATCAGTGTACTGTGATGAATGCACAAAATGTAATAAATTGCCTGCATCCTGACAATATGTTGCTGCTTTGGTGTAGTTTTATCACAATTTTACGACTGTCGGTACGTCTTGAAGGCAATTCTGCTGAGGCCCCACGGCGCGTAAATGACTCTGTTTGGCTGTTTCAGAGAGGGGGAAGATAGCTACAACCATATACGATCCCAGATTGTACGGAAACGCCTCGAAGCTCTTCGGCGATCGTGACTCCTGCCGTAAGTTTGTTTATGAAAAGGGGAATATGTAACTGATGTCAACAGAGTGCGTTAAAGAAGAAAATAAGTATGAGACAATCTGACAAACTTCCACCTTAGATACAATTCATGATTGGGTTTTAATGGCACCCTAAGTACTGGGGCATTCCACGATAGATCGACCAAAGCCGTACACCCTCATATTTTATTTTTTGCTTAAAATTGGTCTAATGGGTTGTGATGGGCGGGGAAGCCAGCTGTGCCAAGGATTTTTTTCTTCGAACAACGGTTTCCGAGATATAGCCTCAGGCAATTCCTGGAGGTCACGCTGCAATCCTATGTTTGGCGGCTTATAACTCAGAAATTATTGGTTTTCTATGGTAAAAACTTTAAATGGTTCAACTCGCAATCAACCAACAAACGTTTTGGCTATCTCGGATTTTCGATTTTGAAAATTTTGATCACGTGACATCTTGACCTTTTTTCGAAGAGTGACCTTGATATTTTCCCAACTGAAAGTCGCAATTATGTCTGATGACGATTAAAGCTTATCAATTGTCATTCATATGCGACAATAAAAAATTGGCTTTTGGCCTGCATTGACCTGAGATCAGGTCATTTTTGTGACCTGTCCTTTATAAGTCAATGGCAGAAATATCGGCTACCACCGAAACGCATCTGACCGGTTCAAATACTTTTGAATCATGTTGAGTTAGGCTATATTTGATGGCACTGGTGCAGCTTTGTATCAGTGACCCGCTGAAAGGTCATCCGAGGCCACGCGTTGAACACACAATAATTTTCCGTTTTTGGCTGTACCTTTTGCTCTAATAAAGAAAGAGACGTAGAGTAGGCACCAATGCGTTTGCTTTCGCCTAGCGCCAGTTCGTTTTGAATTTCAATACCGATGACCTAAGGTCAGGTCAATTTCTTGACCACCCCATTATAAGTCAATTGGGGAAAAATCAGCTCCATTATTTTTACAGTAAAACGCGTCGGAATTGCCTAATATACCATGAGTGACTTCATATACGACTAACTTTGACTACCTTGAGACCTTTTTTGCTCTTGGTCAACTGTGGCGTTGCTCTTGGGTCATGTGACGTCATTATGTAAAGGTCACCAAATGTTTTTTGCTAATAACTCCTTACAGGTTTGAGATACAGCCGCGCGGATAGGCTCATTGTGTTCAGCTCGTCAAGGCCCATCGAATGATATATATGATGACCTTAAGGTCACGTGACCTAAGGTCAACTTTTGACCTTGACCTTTCGAGGTCAACATACACATGTTTCGATGCGGATCGACGAGAAGATCACGATGGTGCTATTAGTTTGTTACTAGCTGTGATACTTTGAAAGTTATTCGAGAAAAACTTAATATAGGGGAGAGCGGGGCAATGGCGGACAGTGGGTAATGCCGGCCACCCATCTCTTGTGAGTACTTTGTCCATCACTAATCAGCTGATGTTGTTTACATTTCAGTTGAGCGCCATTCTAGCACGTGGTGCAAGTTTGTCACGGTAGCTCCATTATTTTCATTTTTATAGCGTTAAATGTGTTTTCGTATCTGATTTTAATTTTTGTTGCATCTATTTGCTGACTGTGAAATGTGTTAACCCTAGAACGCCTAGGGGGGGGGTTGTATCAACCCCCCCTGAGGTTTTTTCGAAGTGCACGCTAAACGGCTTGTCGTAGCGGGCTGAAATTTTCAATACCCACTGGGGCAACCTTTGCGCATCTTTTGCCGAAAAAAAATTGATCGGGTCATGTCAGGTCACGGAGTTATGACGTCATAAGAGGTACAGCCTCCGGCCGGATTTTCACAAACTGAGTGCCAACGCCCGAGGTTTCCTGCCGGTGGTACGAACATCGGTTGATGGATCGTGATGAAACTTCCCATGCATGTTGGGGCAAGTATTGGCTATCATATGGCATAAGAAATTTGACCGGGTCAGGTCAGGTCACGGAGCTATGACGTCACAAGAGGAACAGCGTCCGGTACTATTTTTGAAAAGCGCCCGAACCACTATTTTGCTAATTCTTGTCACCTCAATGGGAATATGCAGCAATATTAGCTTCTATAGGGAGGAAATGGACCTCCCAAATCCAAAAATACAATCAGATTTCAAAAATTTAAATTTTGATTTTTCGAATTTCTGCCGCCGACTGTGACCTTGCCGACTTCCGGCGCTCCCAACGCGCCATTTTTAGAGGGAAACGAAATACATACCAAACGATAGAGAATTGATCAAGGAACACAATAGTGAAGGTTTCAAGTCGATATCTCCCACCGTTTTGCCGCAATCGCCGCCGAAAGTTGAAAAAAGTCTATTTTTCCGAAAATTTGACCTTTGACCGGTCAAAAGTAGGTCAAATGTTGACCTAGGACCAAAAAATATACCACCAATCGCGAGATCTCGTTGAGAGCAATCCGTTGGTTTTTCCGCTAAGCTCTACGACCTTCCGTTTCGAAACGCCAGGGGGGGGGTCGTAACAACCCCCCCCCTGGTCGTTCGTGTTATGAGAAATGGCCTGGTCGTGCGAGGGTTAACGCATTTTCAGAAGTGCTGCTTTGCAATGACCTTCAATTAAGCCTTTCTTAGGCGACTGCTGGATGTGAGGGGTTTGCGACACAATGCCTTTGACTGCTGCCTGCTTTCTTAAAATAAAGCTGACCTCGGGGTAATACCGGACACGTGTCCGGAATGACCCCACGCGGTTTTGTTTGCGACTTCTGTCGTTAAAGCTCAACGTTTCGGGTTGCTGTGTTTACGGCTGTGTTAGTTTGCTTGCTGTTTACGGTTGTGTTAGTTTGCTGCTCTGTTGGCGCCGCGCTGTTGTGTTGCAGCGAGTGCAGTGTTGTGTTGCAGTGCAATGCACTGTTAACTGCTGAGTACAGTTGTCGTTTCTTAATTCTCACTTAAATTTCCATCGAAAGAACGGTTTGAGGATGAATACCAGTGACGATATTTCGACTTTTTGTGCTATTGCACTTAGTGGCCGGCATTACCCCTCGCTTTTTTGCACCTCCATTTTTCACCACATTTTCGCGTAGGCTCTGAATCTGTCATCAGTGATCTGAGATACTAAAACTGGGTGTTATCTGAAAGCCTATTCCTTTGGCTACAACCACAGTCAAAATCAATAAATAGCTTCAAACAGCTAAGCTATTGAGCAAAATGCTTATGGTGTCGCCATTGCCCCACTCTCCCTATATATGTAGTGCCGCCATTTCGACTTTCTTTTTACCTCTGTGACGTCATCTTTGACCTGAACTGAAAATGACCTGAGTAAAAATTGTAGACCTTATCCATGTGTACCCTGTGCCGTTTACCGCTTGTCGCTATCTTGATTTGTTCTCGAGATGTCGCTGTCGCTCCCGCTCGTAATAATGGGAAGGTCATAAAAATTACCTGACCTGAGGTCAACGCAGGCCGAAAGCCACTTTTTTATTATCGCATATGAATGACAACTGATAAGGCTTTAATCGTCATCAGACAAAATTGCGACTTTCAGTTGGAAAAATATCTAGGTCACTCTTCGAAAAAAGGTCAAGATGTCACGTGATCAAAATTTTCAAAAATCGAAAACCCGAGATAGCCAAAACGTTTGTTGGTTGATTGCGAGTTGAACCATTTAAAGTTTTTACCATAGAAAACCAATAATTTCTGAGTTATAAGCCGCCAAACATAGGGTTGCAGCGTGACCTCCAGGAATTGCCTGAGGCTATTTCTCGGAAACCGTTGTTCGAAGAAAAAAATCATTGCCACAGCTGGGTTCCCCGCCTATCACAACCCATTAGACCAATTTTAAGCAAAAAATAAAGTATGAGGGTGTAGATTTTATTTATTTTTGGTCGATCTATCGTGGAATGCCCCTACTAGTCGATTCCTTAGTACATAGTTTTCATCTGTACTACAGGTGCTGCCGAGAGGTACCGATACAGGTTACCTGTGCCCAAATTTCTTACCAGTCATTTGCTCCATGTGCATCAGAACTGGAGAACTACAATCAGCCGGTGTGTAACTGTGTCTACAACACTCGCCTGGAGTGTGACGACAGACAACTGACGCGGATACCGGGCAACGTCAGTCCAAACGTCACGCGCATGTAAGTACGTGACGTATGCTGCCCCGGGAGAGTGTCAATCGAACCCAAGGCGATATATGTAAAGGGTCGAACCGGCTATACTCTGGTCTTTTCCACGCGATGTTTTCAAACTTCAGCCCCCACGTCACGCCCATTGATGTTCTTGGTTACCATCAGCTACAAACAGCGTCAAGCCTGACTCGGACGTCTGCTGTCCTGTAAGATCACATCAGTCCCAACATCAGACCAATACGAGTTATTCCGTCCCGCTGCATACCGTCCCGCTTCAAATCCTCGGCAGTAAAATCCGCCGACGGTGTAGGATGCCATGAGCCTCACCCCTATATTTCCTCTGTTGATAAATTGCTGTTGATAAACAATTTTCAGCTATCATACGACCAATGTTGAGCATCTCTAAGCCGTTTCATTGGATCAAATTATCATAGTACTCATACTGATTCCATATACCTACAGTGATGCACGTTCGATGGCGCACAATGCTTATCGATTTAATCAGTATAGTCAGTATAGTCGGAAGACAGCACAAACCGGCGTTATTACGCATGCAAAATGTCATTGCCCCATTTGCATAGTAAACGACGATGTAATCACATTCCCAGTACCCCACGGTCCGAGTTGATCCATTTTCCGGTATCTGGACAGGCTGAAGTCCAGTCCAGTTTGATCGGGTGCTGAAGATCATGCATGATGCATGTGGCATTAGACTGTCATTATGCATGTGTGCAGTGTGCATTGTCTGCAGAGCCAGCTGATAGCTGTTGGCAATAGTGCCCACTCTATCATACTTGCTTGTCTAATGAAAGGAGACGGAGCATCATGAACTTTATGTGCAATATTATCTAACATATAAGCGCGGTTTATTGCAGATAGCAGTTTTCAATTAAGACCGGGAGGCCTCCATGTAAGATATTTCATAGTAATGACTTTGTGTTCATTGACGTTAAAATCAAGTTTTTAGCCCTTCTTGTAAAGCAAGTATTTACTGGTTTATTGATATCTTAGTGAAGTCATTAAAACAGCAAGCCTTTTATTATACTTGACGTCATTTTCGTTGCATTGAGCGTGTTTGTACTCTTTAAAAACCAACAATAGCCCACACAATTAGGTATGTGTCTGTAATAATTACTTTTACAAAGCACACTTATTATTGCTTCTGATATCGAGCATTCCTCTTTTTTTTTTTTTTTGATTAACGCTGGCGAAAATTAAGTTCGAACATAATGGTATGTTGATCAAACATCAAATTGAGGAAACGCAGCAGTTGGTCCATCGGGAAAAACACTTCATTCAACGACAAAGAAAAAATATATTAGGCAGTCAACTTTGCCGAAAAGTTACGGGCAACTGAGTTTCATAACTCCAGAAGTAGAATTCTGGAACCACTGGAATCTAAATGAGGTCTAGATGGGCTGCTAATTTTCCTGACCTCCAGGCGAAATGGAAGCTGTTCAGGGGCATGCTTTGAAGAAGTACACCGTTCTAATCATGGGATGCTCATAGTTTCAGTTCTTTGCTAAGTGCTCCACATATAAAACAATGCTTGTTTACTGCTCAGTGCTCATATCTATTGTTATATATATGACATACAATTAGAAAAATCCGTTGGTGATGAATAAATATGTACTTAGTGATTGGGAATCCAAAGTTATTGTTCAAATGCTTATATATGTAGGTATCGAACAAAGGCCCGATTCGAAAAAAGAATACCCAAATTCATTTGGGCCATCCATGTGGTAGGTATTTCTGCTACCAAGAGTGAGGAAAGGGACTAGATCCGGTTGATTCGGTCTCCCGTCTTTCCACGCCCGTCCGGCGGAACCCTGTCAAACACGGTCCGTGGCTCAAACATCCAGCACGGGCCGGGCATTTCCAAACACCTCCCCTCCAGCGCTCAGGCGGATACTAGAGCGCCTGTCTACACTCTGAGGTCAGCAATAGAGCTTCTATTTAGACACCCCAACCGGTCAGCGTCACTGGTCAGGTGTAACACACTTCAGGCACGCGGCGACGAGCTCCGGTATGAACCGCGCTTTAGGGCGATCCAGTTAGAGTGGGGTGTAACACGTGCTACTACCGGGAGGCCGCGGGCTGAGGGCGGGTTCACAGGGTGGCGTCAGGGTATGTGTTTACTGGAGCTGCGGGCTGTGAGGTCGGACTAATCCGGGCTCGCATACCGACCGTTTTAGATCACAGGTGCTTTTGGATGATGCAAAGGTAGCGAAGAGCATGGTGGGCAAACCTTTAAACTTTCAGGCTTTCGATATGGCTGAAGGATTAAATCATAATTACAGTTAATTACGTACGTGTGTAATTATGCTGTGTTTGGTTGAATTCTGTCAGAAGTTAACCCGCATTTGTTCATTCGAGATAGAGGTGAGAAAACTGCACTCGTAGCTCCCTTAGCGCAGCAAATTGTTCATGCATGTAGGTATGCAATGTGCATTGGAAAGGATAGCAAGTCAAGTGCCGTTGCAACATATGTTTTAGGCCGGGTATGAGAGCCACTTTAGGTCCGCACCTGATAGTGCTGATGTCATTTAGGTCGGAAGGGATTTAATTAAAGTCGAAACAAGGTCATCGTTCTTTGCTAGTCGGGATATTCCTCCTTTTTATCACACCGCACTGGTGCAATGCTTCCCTTGCACGGTTCCAAGAGGCCTCAGAGGTGCTTTCCGTGTAGTTGCCAGCTGATGACATCGTTTTTGTACTTGGAGCTGAAGTATGCAAGCTGTCCTCAACACTTTAGCTTGCTAGGTGATGCCACAACTGGAAATCTACATATTTAAGTGCTGCCGCTAATATCGTGTCTCATTCATATGATGAATACACGTTGCTCGTTTCAACAAAGCGAATCGATGACAAGTTTACGTTTTTTTTTTTACATTCTTTGAGAAAACTCTGTTTTTAATGATACTTATATCTTAACTTCGTTTGTAGGCAAAATATAAATTCAACACTTCAGATGTGCTAGATGTGCATTGTGCAATAAAATAGCTACCGATTCCTGGATCTGGCATGGTCAGCTAGACTCATGTGCGGCAGTGGGGCAGTCACGTGCCCCGTACTTTGGCACCCATAAGGACGCTTTGCCTACGGCATGCGGAATGAAAGCTAAATGGCATCATCGCAGCTCAATAGCGTATAGATAGCTGATACCAGATATGAATTCTGATGTGATGATGAACATAGCCGGCTAAGCCGAAATTAAGCACAGGAAAATGGCCACAATGACGCTTGATTGAAAACTCAGCAACTACACATATAGTTATTTGACAGAGCTTTGTCTATGTGATTGCTGATGAATGCTAGACAATCCCAAGAAAATTTGCCTTTTATCCTCTGGCGTTGGAATAAAATTACATTACATGTAGGCAATTATCCGCATTCAAGCTCCAAATGCTATTACATCAAATGCGAATAGCGATATTAGACCTCCATATTTAATTATCGATCTATAGTTGCTGGCTCAGGATAGCAATGCACACACAAGAAAAGAAATCCTGTAGGTATATCCTATTACACATATACATATATCCTATTACACAATATACATATCAGTAAAAGGCTCCAAGGCTCCATTTTGATAGCAGATGTACCATTTTCACAAGTAGGCAATGGGCGTTATAAAGCCATGGGTATGCTGCATGCTAGAATATACTTATATATTTAAAGCTATCAACGCTCTTCCTCCAACAAATAGAAACGAATACAACTTAACACACGTACGTACACAAAGGGAATCTTCTGAAGATAAATGAAGCCATCCGACAATGAGTTATTCTGGATCATAGATAACATGAACTACCTGGATTGGACACTCGTTTTTGGCGCGAAAAATAAGAGGCCACTTTGGCCTCTTATTTTTAATGACGGATTTTTAATAAGTGTTTTAAGAGGCTGATATCTCAGCAACCGCTGGGCCGATTCGCCTGCGGTCTTTTTTGTTGGGTAGCTCCATCCTTTTTGCCCCGCAATTCACTTATCGTGGTGCGTTCATGGGTGACCGTCGTGGCACGTGGCACGTGAAAAGTTGGGGTGTTCAAGTCGTTCTGCTGGAGTAACTGTTTTGAGAGGCTTAATCTCAGTAACCACTGGGGCGATTGACTTGCGGTAACTTTTGTAGAGTAGCTGTATCCCTTCTAAAAACATTGGATACTCGTGATGCACGTGAGTGACCCCCGCTGCACGTGCGAAGTGCAAAAAACAGAAGAGGCGTTAAATTTGTTCCCATTTCAGTAACTCAGCAACTACTGGGGCGACTTCGCTGAAACTTGGCATGCATGTAGGCACCCACAGGGCAATGCCCGCCGTCAAAGACATCCGTATGTCATGGTTGGGGTGCTATTGCACGTGCGGCGCACGTGCAGGAGTCGCTTCCAGATCTCGAGAACGGCTGGACCGATTGCGCTCAAATTTGGTACACGATTAGAGACCGGCGAGAAGGGTGCCATGCAAAAGTCAGCTGGGACCCATATTGCACGTGCGCACGTGCAGGGTGCCGCTTCCAGATCTCGAGAACGGCTGGGCCGATTGCGCTCAAATTTGGCACCTCGCAAGAGACCAGTAAGTAGAATGCCGTGCACCGGGGAGGTTGTAGCTCTGCGCGTGCTCACGTGCTCACGTGCACACCCTCTGTCATATCTCAGAAACGGACTGACCGATTGCAATGAAATTTGGTGTGTGATTGGATGCTGAATGTGTATGAGTTTTTCTAAGTCGATGAAGGTGAGGTAATGTACGTGCGCACGTGCAGGGGTCGCCTCCAGATCTCGAGAACGGCTGGACCGATTGCGCTCAAATTTGTCCCACGACTAGAGACCGGCGAGAAGAGTGCCTTACCAAAGTCAGTTGGGACCCATATTGCACGTGCGCACGTGCAAGGTGCCGCTCCCACATCTGAAGAACGGCTGTGTCGATTGCGATCATATTTGGCACATCGCAAGAGACCAGTTGGTAGGGTGTCGTGCACCGAAGAGCCTGTAGCTCTGCGCGTGCTCACGTGCGCACGTGCACACCCATCTGTCATATCTCAGGAACGGACAGACCGATTACAATGAAATTTGGTGTGTGATTGGATGCTGACCGTGTATGAGTTTTTCTAAGTCGCGAAGGTGTGCTTATGCACGTGCGCACGTGCACGAGCACACCAACATTAACAGCTTAAAAACTGGAAGGCCGATTTCGATCAAATTTGCCGTGCGATTAGGGGATAAGACAACAAATTGCATTGACTGTGTGCATCAGAATAAGTGTGAATATGCACAACCCAATTTTTAGAGCTGACAAAACGAGCACGCTGGTGGTGATCAGATTCGGTTCATAATCGATAGCGTAGCTCGCTCAGGCTGGGTAGTACGGTCAGGTCAGGTATATACCTGACCTGACTGAAATCCCCAGTCTGAGCGAGCTACGCTATCGATTATGACCCGAATCTGATCACCACCAGCCTCTGCCCGTTTTTCAGCTCTAAAAATGGATTGTGCACCTTCATATGTGCATACTCGCACCCATTCTGATGCACACAGTCAATGCATTTGTTACCTTATCCCTTAATCGCACGGCAAATTTGATCGAAATCGGCCTTCAGCTTGTTAATGTTGGGTGTGCACTTGCGCACATGCATATTCAGTGCTGGAGCATACAATAAATGCACTTTTTTATTTCCCAATCGCACACCAGCTTTTACTGAGATCGGCTAGTCCGTTTTTAGCTGTAAATATGGGGTGTGCGGTGTGCACGCGCGCACTTGCTTTAGCACAACTTCGTCGACTTAGAAAAACTCATACACGGTCAGCACCCATTCACACACAAAATTTCATTGTACTCGGTCAGTCCATTCCTAAGATATGACAGATGGGTGTGCACGTGCGCACGTGAGCACGCGCAGAGATACAGGCTCCTCGGTGCACGGCACCCTACCAACTGGTCTCTTGCGGTGTCCCAAATATGATCGCAATCGATACAGCCGTTCTTCAGATGTGGGAGCGGCACCTTGCACGTGCGCACGTGCAATATGGGTCCTGACTGACTTTCGCAAGGCACCCTTCTCGCCGGTCTCTAATCGTGTGACAAATTTGAGCGCAATCGGTCCAGCCGTTCTCGAGATCTGGAGGCGACCCCTGCACGTGCGCACGTGCATTACCTCACCTTCATCGACTCAGAAAAACTCGTACACATCCAGCATCCAATCACACACTAAATTTCATTGCAATCAGTCACTCCGTTTCTGAGATATGACAGAGGGGTGTGCACGTGAGCACGTGAGCACGCGCAGAGCTACAACCTACCCGGTGCACGGCACTCTACTTACTGGTCTCTTGCGAGGTGCCAAATTTGGGCGCAATCGGCCCAGCCGTTCTCGAGATCTGGAAGCGGCACCCTGCACGTGCGCACGTGCAATATGGGTCCCAACTGACTTTTGCACGGCACCCTTCTCACCGGTCTCTAATCGTGTACCAAATTTGAGTGCAATCGGTCCTGCCGTTCTCGAGATCTGGAAGCGACCCCTGCACGTACGCACGTGCAATAGCACCCCAACCATGACATACGGATATGCATTGCCCGGTGGGTGCCTACATGCATGCCAAGTGTCAGCGAAATCGCCCCAGTAGTTGCTGAGTTACTGAAATGGGAACAAATATAACACCTCTTCTGTTTTTTGCACTTCGCACGTGCAGCGGGGGTCACTCACGTTCATCATGAGTATCCAATGTTTGTTAGAAGAGATACAGCTACTCTACAAAAGTTACCGCAAGTCAATCGCCCCAGTGGTTACTTAGCTATAGGCCTCTCAAAATAGTTACTCCAGCAGAACGACTTGGAACCCCCAACTTCTCACGTGCCACGTGCCACGACGGTCACCTGAATGCACTACGATAAGTGAACTGCGGGGCAGAAGGGATGGAGCTACCCAACAAAAAAGACCGCAGGCGAATCGGCCCAGCGGTTGCTGAGATATCAGCCTCTCAAAATACTGATTAAAAATACGTCATTAAAAATAAGAGGCCAAAGTGGCCTCTTATTTTTCGCGCCAAAAACGAGTGTCCAATCCAGGTAGTTCATGTTATCTATGTCTGGATGAATGATGGATCGCAATTCTGACTGCTGATGCTTTGGTTCATTTCAGGTACTTGCATCGAAACCGGATCGTCCTCCACAAGGGTGATCTGGACAAATACAAGAAACTAACGATGATGTAAGTGCCAGATAATACCGGCTCACCATTGGAAAAAGCATTATGTAAATGTATCAACAATGTTGAGACACAAATGATTGATAAGTTGTGACTTCTAAAGTGATAATAATCGAAACGTGAAAACTGGGTATTAGGTATGTTAGGTATGTTGCATTAAAAATGTATGGAAAAGACAAAACAATTTTGCACTCCCTTGAAACCAAGAACTACCTTAACAATTGTTTTACATCGGCAATGTTGCAGCAACCCAATGAGTATCAAACATCTAATTCATTGACCTTTTATTCCATAGAAACCTGAATGACAATGGCATCGAAGATATTCCGGAGGGTCTTTTTGCAAACCAAGACAGTCTTTTCAAGCTGTAAGTATGGCGCCGTTCACTAATTGGAGAGAGAGAGAGAGAGAGAGAGAGAGGAGAGAGAGAGAGAGAGAGAGAGAGAGAGAGAGAGAGAGAGAGAGAGAGAGAGAGAGAGAGAGAGGGAGAGAGAGAGAGGGGAGAGAGAGAGAGAGATTTGGCAAGTTAGCTGTTTTCCCCACCAGTCAGATTGTTTTTAGTAACCCACATACACTGAAATGCTATAACCTGACTTTTAGGAGTTGTTTTGTTCAGTTGCATGAGTATGCATTTATAGGAACATCGCTTTCACTGGTTGTTAATATAATCAAATAACTTTTTTTCATGCCAAGTCCGCACCCAACTTGGTCTGTGTGACATCCCGTTGCCTCCGTCTGCCCTGTTCAGATTGCTGCGAAGGAACCGGCTGACTCGTCTGCCGGAGATGGCGTTCTCTGGCGCCGGCTCGTCTCTGACGCAGCTGCTGATGGACCAGAACCTGCTGACCCACATGCCGCCCATCGGACACCTCACTCAGCTGCACTTCCTGTGAGTTGCAGCGAGCAGAAACTCGCCAGATAGCTCGGAAGAGTTAATACCCTGGGGCGATTCACAGGTGGGAGGAGGCTAAAGATAACAGTTGTCAGACAATTTGCTATCGCCAATATAGCGATAACTGTAGTCTTTTCGTACGTCCCTGGCCAGTGGCCATACCGTGCAGAGTGCCCAACAATTTGGGCGCAATCAGGCAAAATGCGTTACTATTACTCAGCCTTTCCTGTAGTCGCAATTTGCTGCCCTAATCGGGTGACGCAAGCCAATAAAGTAGTCGCGCAATGCGGCTCTTTGGCTCTTGGGAGATGTTTTTCCTGATACCTGATTGTTTTTTTTTTTACTATTGCCGTAGAAACAGCCAGACCTACTGAGTCCCTTCGTTTCGCGTGTGTGCGCGCGTGTGTGCGCGTGGCAGTGTTTTTTATATTGTATGTAGTAGTCTATGCCAAAACGTATCCAGTAACTATACACGGCTGCATTTACTTTTCCAGAAATATGAGCTACAACAGACTAACTCTAGAAAATTATGAGTTCCCAGAGTGCAAGATACAGAAACTGTAAGTACATGTTCCACTTAATTGCATTGTTTCATTAATATTCCGTTTCACTTATAAGGTTTTATCGCTATAGTTTTGTGAACGACAGACATCCGTGCACGGACGTCGAATCATATAATAAAAGGAATCATGATTCCTTTTATAAAAAATATCCATTCATTAAAATGTCGCATGTATGTATTTTTTTTTTTTTGAAGTGGAATAATCACTTCGTCAATAACAATACTTATTAGGCTGTCAACCAGTTCAGGGTTATTTATCCCATTTGTAGACGACGAATGAAACCACTTCTTGCATCATTGGCGAGTTTCAGCTCCATTGAACAATACCGAACTTCCCTCAGGCATCTTGACGATCAGATTCGGCACATCACCAACAAAACCTTTCGGAAACTGCTGCATCTGAAGACGCTGTGAGTACGATTTCAAGAATAAAAATGTTTTCACATAGATCGTTCAAATAAGCATCATTTGTTTTCGTTTCAGTGTCAGGTTGGGAAGGAGCAGTGGAGCTCAATTTTGAAATGTTTAACCCTCGCCCCGTTTGGGGGGGCCATTTTGGCCCCCCCCTGTGGGTTTTCCTGAATAGCAAGAAAACGGCGGCGCGCAGCGCCGCCAAATTTTCAGTACCTTCCCGGGCATCAATTTGACACCTTCACACCAAATTTCAAGTCCTAGGTCACCTTAGGTCAGGAGTTATTGAGGTCAAACTGAGGTTATGTTCGAGCAAAAATGAGCAAAAACATGCAATCTTGAAACGCTCACCAAATCTACAGTTATCAAGCAATTTCAAAGTTCTTTATATGGTCTAGTAGACAAAAAGCGGCGCTACAAAACTGCTATCTCGGATTTTCAAAATTTTTGGTTTTTGACCAAAAAAAAAATCAAAAAATTGATTTTTTAGAAAAACTTTGAAAAAAATCCAAAATTTTTCCGAATTTGGAAAAAAACCGGAATATATGTGATAGTCCCAGCGCTCTTCTAAATGCATACCAAATTTCAGATCGATATCTCGTTTTTTGGCCAAGTTATAGCGAAAAAACTGTTCAAAAATGATGACGTCAAATTTTTTAACTCAATTTTTAGCGATTCTAGACCACGTACGGCAAAACAAAGACCACCATTGAACTCCCCGTGACGAGCTGCATCGATTCGATACCCATTTTATGCAAAAATATTAACTTTGAAATTTGACCTAATTTGACCTGACCTTGACCTGACCTTGACCTGACCTTGACCAAAACGTGATCTAAGCTGGCCCCAAAGGCTGCCTGACCCATATAATCGCATTTGTCATGTAAAATGGACCATAAAACATGTATCACACGACACTTTCATATTGTGACCCCCCCGTGACCTGACCTCTGTGACCTGACCTGGTATCAGTGACCTCAAATAGCAAAATATGTGTTTGAAGAACATTTCCCCATCGATGATTTTCAATGAAATGCATTTTACTCGATTTTACAACGCATTTCTTGAAGTGCCTGTAAACGGTGAAAATTGGACCTTTGACCTGACCTGTGACGTCATCGGTTTGACCTAGGTCAATAAAATTGGGTCACAAGGTAGTTCCCCGTTGGGGCTATCCAACGCCGTTTACCGCTTGTCGCTATGTTGCGTGGTTCTCGAGATCTTAGGGGGGGGGGCCAAAATGCCCCCCCCCCCTCCAACCGGGCGCTTTGCTCGGCAGAGCCCAACGGGGCGCGGGTTAATGTTATCATGAAACCTACTGCTCTAGCAAATCTATGACAAAATATCTTTAATGCTCGTCTCGCGAAACTCGCATTTGTGCATATTCCTACTAAAATAGTCGTTGGTGAGTCAAGAAGCTCCATTGATTTCACTTCCAAAAACAAGCTATCCATTTAATTGCCTCTCTCACAAATAGCTTTTCACATTCAGTGCTACACTCGATGTCGATAACACCAGCACACAGCATACAGGCCGGTTGACATAGGATCATCTAACATCTCGAGGCGATTTCATTTTTCAAATGGGCTCGTTTCCGTTTTGGGCAGGTTCTTGCGAGACAACAGGATTGAAGATATCGCACCGGATGCTTTCAGTGGTCTGCCCAACCTCACCGAACTGTAAGTATTTATATCTTGAAGACAGCAGTGTGGCTGGTTTCATCATTATTTTATCCGCTGTGTTCCATAATCCATACTGATACACCGTAAAATCCATTCACTGATGTCTAATATCCATTAAATCTGCGCTGGTGGAGATGGGCAGCTGAGCCTAACAGCTGAGCTGTGATGTGTATTAATAAATCTAAAACTCAGCTGTCATCTATGCCCCAACTAAATTGTCCGGGAAGCAGCGGGGTATACTGGATCACCATCCCTTTCTCGGGTGGAAACGGCCGTGGCTGTTACGACGCTACCTCGTCAACCTGACTCTGCTTCGGCTGTGTCCGCGGGCAATCTCCCATAGACAGGCGCTCCATCAAAACTACGACCAACGAGCTGCCCATACTCTTCAGAACGGACGACCAGCAGCTCAGCTGGGGCCCGCTGAAAACGAACATTCTTAATTTGTAAACTGGCTAAGTAAAGAGATTGGAAGGGGCCGCGTAACGAGAAAACGCGATACAAGTTTAGCCATTTGACCGCTCCGCAGGGCCTGAAAATGATGGCTGCTTGTTAGTAGTTTCCACACTCGGCTCGACGCATATTTGAAATAGTTCCTTGTAAGCCTGGATGTGGGTCGCTTATGACAAAAGTTTGGATTAATTTTCAAAAGCCCAACCAGTCAGCATCACACCAGCATTGTTCTGTGTCTGCATGCATTCATTCAATATTGACTACTTTCATACCCGCAGCTTACGCGTAGTTTGTTGTTGCAAGTATGCAGTGAGGTGCGCCTATAGCGCAACCAATCTACCCTCAGCAGCTGTAGGTACTCGGCCTGCGTCTGACGTTTATTTTCGTCTGTTCGTCAGCTACCTGTCGGGAAACCGTCTGACGCTGCTACACCGCTCCTGGTTCGTCACCACCGGGCGGCTCACGGTGCTGTAAGTGCTCACGGTGCTGTAACTGCTCACGGTGCTGTGAGTATTCACGGTGCTGTAACTGCTCACGGTGCTGTATAACTGCTCACGGTGCTGTAAGTGCTCACGGTGCTGTGAGTATTCACGGTGCTGTAACTGCTCACGGTGCTGTAAGTGCTCACGTTGCTGTAAGTGCTCACGTTGCTGTAAGTGCTCACGATGGTTACTATAGAACACGGTTTAGGGCTGAGCTCATTTGGGATAAAAGACGACAAGGGATGGTAATTGTCCATTAACCCGGCGGCCGCTGGGCCTCCGCGCCACCCGCCGGCCGCTGGGGGGGGGGGGGGCATATAGTTGCCCCCCCCCTTTACTTCTGCGACGATATCGTCGCAACGCGAAGAGATAGAGAAGCGAAACTTTGCACACATCTTCCTGAATACCTAGCCGAGGTTGTGTCTAAATTTGGTGTCGATCCCATTTGAAATGACGTCACAGTGACGTCATAAGTGAAATTATAGATTTGCGACTCTCATATTCCTCACGATACATCAGATATATGGGACCGAATATAAAGGGTCGATTATTGGTCAGAAACTAGATGGAAGTGTAGTTAGATGTTTTAGGATGACAGCAGGTGCTGTCTAGTTCATTTACAGTTGAGTTTCATGCTCAGCGTCATCAGAAACGGTCCATATCGGAAAACGACAAAACTTTATGACGTCACTGTGACGTCATCTTAGGTACTACAAACACCAAACTTTCCTCAAACATTGCCTAGGTATTCATTTGAAGCTATGCCAAGTTTCACGTTCGTAGCTCATCAGGTTTCGGAGATATTTCACAAAGCGTAAAGGGGGGGGGGCAACTTTATGCCCCCCCCCCCAGCGGCTCGTGGGTTTGAGAGTTGTTCTGACGCGGCATAGATGAGGTTGTTCTTATTGGGACTCATGTATTTTGAAGCGTGACTTAAAGACAACACTCAATATCCATATCCAATAACCATACCCATGCCTAACTATCGCATCCAATAGTATATCGATGACGCTGCTATTCTTACCTTGTTTTTATGTTTTCCAGCGATCTCGCCTTCAACAACTTCAGAACGTTCCCGGAAGATGGCTTTCACGATCTGATATCACTTTATTCCTTGTAAGTATCGCAAACACTTCTTTAAAAGCGTAATTCCTTTACCTGCCGCATTCAGTCGCTGAGTCAGAATGTAAAATTGGGGAAATAAACAAGTGTTTTCTGCTTTTATCTAAAACTGGGAAAATAAACAACAGTGTTTTCTGCTTTTATCTAAAATTGGGAAAATAAACAACATTGTTTTCTGATTTTATCTAAAATTGGTAAAATAAACAACAGTGTTTTCTGATTTTATCTAAAATTGGGAAAATAAACAACAGTGTTTTCTGATTTTATCTAAAATTGGGGAAATAAACAACAGTGTTTTCTGATTTTATCTAAAATTGGGAAAATAAACAACAGTGCTTTCTGCTTTTATCCCTGTTTGCACCAGAATTCGTTTGCATGCATTTGTATGTAAATATACTGATTTTTCCGCAATGCATTAAGAGCCTAGATCGATCAGTGTTGGAAAAATTATCAACCACATTTCACCTATTTACATTGCTCTCAGGACGCCATGATCGGGTACAACTAAGTTCGTTCCATATATTGGGTTCCCATAGACACTGTTTTACTACGATATCATTTGTTAAGTATGTGCTCTATTGCAGGGACCTGAACGGCCTGACCATAGACAACATCAGCGAAACGATGTGGTCTCCTCTACACGAACTCAGCAAAATGTAAGCTATATAACACTCTGTGCAGTACACTCATACCAAGCCGGCCAATGGATGCAATGCCTTTCATGGATGCAATGCCGCAAAATATGTTAACTCGTTTATTCGTGTTCCTGAATTGCGTACTAATTGCGCTGTTTGCGGCATAACATAAAGTACAGATATGATTTTCATGAAGTTTCATAAGTGCTTTGTATTTTGCATATTTTACATGACAAGGAATTATCACTGATTTTGTGTGGTTGGCAGACGTTTTGCCCGATTCTCCGACTGTGCCTACACCCCGCGAGTGAAGAATTGCGAGCCACGAACAGACGGTACGTGCCCAAAGTCGACCGTGATCGGTACTCAGGCTTTGTACAGCAAAAAAAAAGGCGAGATCATCTCTTTAAACATCGTCTTTTGTTCATTCATCACAATAAAATCAAGCAAGCATCCTTACCTTACCGTTTATCCTTACCGCTTTAGTAGTGCCTCATCTATGTATGTGAATGAGCGCATTGATAACTTCTGGGCTATGTACCGGAAAGCTGTTTTCGGCTTCATGTCTCGTATCGGACAATCTCGCAATGGCATCATCGCATCCCAATTTCATGGGGATCTTCGCTTTTTGTCGTCAATTCGACAGACCTGGTCCACTGCACTGTTTGCATATAGCTGATTGTATATAGCATATAGCCGATCACTGATCAGTGATCTTTTACTTACATGTACCTTTTTTATTGGACCTCGAGTCTGCAAATATAGAAATCTCTCTCTCTCTCTCTCTCTCTCTCTCTCTCTCTCTCTCTCTCTCTCTCTCTCTCTCTCTCTCTCTCTCTCTCTCTCTCTCTCTCTCTCTCTCTCTCTCTCTCTCTCTCTCTCTCTCTCTCTCTCTCTCTCTCTCTCTCTCTCTCTCTCTCTCTCTCTCTCTCTCTCTCTCTCTCTCTCTCTCTCTCTCTCTCTCTCTCTTACGTTTTTGTGTTTTGTAAGCCCCACTAGACGTATGCTTCTCCTCTGACCTCCATAAACTCCCAAATTGTGATCCCTTGTCTTCCGCTTTGAGTTCACGACCAACTGAAGCTCTGTCCTCTGCGCCAGGCGTGTCCTCCATGGAGCACCTGCTGGACACCACTGTACACAAAGCCATGATCTGGCTGATAGCTCTGATGACCGTCACTGGAAACTTGGTGGTGCTGTGGGGCCGTGGATTCCAGAGAGCAGACGATAATAAAAACGTCAGCGTACTCATCTGTAACTTGGCAGGTTAGTGGATGGGGGGGGGAGAGGGAGGGAGAGAGAGGGAGAGAGATGGAAGGAGAGAGAGAGAGAGAGAGAGGAGAGAGAGAGAGAGAGAGAGAGAGAGAGAGAGAGAGAGAGGGGAGATAGAAATATATCCATAGAGGTGCTGCCTATGAGGTGGTTGCATGTGTTATAGACCGCGCAAACGGTAAATGTAGATTGACCCCATGTATAAACACTCAGTCTGCAGTTACCACCATTTTTTTCCCGACAGTGGCTGATCTGCTGATGGGAATCTATTTGTTCGTGCTGGCCTTCAAAGATCTCGAGTACCGGGGCGATTATAACGAGCACGCTGCTCACTGGAGAGACTCACCACTGTGCGTCATCAGCGGTGTGCTGGCTATGACGTCATCCGAGGTAAGCTGGCCGTGACGTCATTAGATGTGAGCTGCATGATCGGCCGCTGAGACTTCTGATCCAGTGCGGAGCAGTCAAGCTTTAGATATTTGTAGTTGTTTGGGAGTGTTGAGTTTCCGATCCTCTCTTCCCAGGCTGAAATGAAACAATATCAAACCAATAGCATTTTATGTCAATTACGGCTTTAATAATCTACCTAAACGCACACATCAGGCCTCATAGATATTTTATATGAGCTGTGTTGCATAGGATGATGCATCATTCGTCTTTATATCCTGGAAGGAACAGTTAGATGGTACGTCATTCATGCATTGTGTGACATTAATTAATCTTCAATAATGTATGTAAAGGCAATGAACATGATTATCTGGCAAACACTGCCTCAGTCTCGCGGAAAGCAATATTCAGCTGGGAAGCGAGCGGGGAGTGATTTCAACAGATTGACATCAGGCTGAATAGTGAATATCCCTTTGGAGTCTGTGGTGCCGCAATAACCATTATCACAGGATTGTCGTCGTCGTGTTATACTGCCCTAGTAAAATGGTTGGCACAATGTCAGGATGGGTTGAGGCAGGGCTCATTGCCAGAGACTTGCATCAGCAGCCACGATCTGGGAAAATATCAACATAATGATATCTTCAAATGTCTTTCAATTATACAAGATTATTTGGAATAAAACAACATACTGAAGGAAATGTCGGTACCTATGTCTGACGACTGAAATAATTAAATGAAACACATCAAATTGATGATAGGGTCCTTCATGTTCCCGCATTACAATTTGCTTGCGGGTTTCCCCAGGAATAGCGCGGCGAACGCGGCCCTTGATTTGTTTGCGTGGCGCACTGCGCTTCAGGACCAGATGAACTCAAGCCAGAACTATACAAAGCTTTGATAAAAAATGACAAATGCTTGAAGATACTGACAGGCTGCTACCAAGAAGTCCTCGAGAGAAGTGACACGCCATCAGAATGGAAGATATCAAGGACGAAAATGATACCAAAGACGTCTAAGCCAACTGCCAAAGACTTGAGACCAATTGCTTTAACGAATGTGTCATATAAGATCTACATGTCAATTCTAAAACAGCGACTAGAAGATCATCTAGAAAGCGCAGAGCAAAAGTTAGAGACACAAGCAGGGTTTACGAGAGGAGGAAGGATAGAGGACAACCTTTTCCTATTACAGTACTGTGTGGAAGAAAGCTTTAAAATGAAGGCACCTCTGATTGTTACTTCAATTGATTACAGCAAGGCGTTTGATTCCATCGATAGAGCTAGGATGGTAGAGGTGCTCATGAAATACAAGATTCACCCCAAAATGATTGATGCTGTGGCAGCCACATACCAAGGAGACAGAACCTGGATTGAACTAAATGAGAACATTAAGTTAGAGATTTTAGTAACAAGTGGTATACGGCAAGGGTGTACAGGATCAACTGCCTTCTTCAAGCTCATGACTTATATCATCACAAAAGTAATGGAGGCAACAGAAGCAGGGTTCAGAAGCTGCAAATTTACGCTGCCAATCCTATTCTTTGCTGACGACGGGCTCCTACTGAACCATTCTATTGAAGAAACAGAGACTAGCATCAGAAGACTGACAGCAATTAGCAAGGAGTGTGGACTAGACATAAACAAGAATAAGAGCAACATTATCACATTTAATCTGAAAGAACAGCACAGAAGCATAGAAGATATTGAAGTAAAAGAAAACATAAAATACTTAGGTCTGAAAGTAACAAATACAAGGGATGTGTTCAGAGGGCAGAAAAGAATCATGATTGAAAAGGCACAAAGAATGGCAAACATGACCTATTCAGTAATTTCAAAATCATGCAACAGACTGCTGATTGGTAAGACCTACTGGAAATCCCTAGCACTGCCATCAATACTGTACGGCTCCAGTGTCATGACAGTCACAGAGGAAGAGACCAAGAAGCTGCAAGTAATCGAAAATGGTGTCTACAGACAGATCTTGGGGGCTCCAAAATATGCACCAAATGCTGCATTGAGAGGAGAAATTGGAGCATCTCTGATGACAACAAGGATTAAAACTGGAAGACTTCAGTACATGAGAAGCATATTGCAAGGAAAAAATCAACTACTCAAAGAGGTGTTAACAGAAATGATGGACGAGGGCAAGAACAAATGGATAAAGGTAACCTATTCCATTATTAAGGAAGTCGGACTCAAAGTAAAGGATTTGTATCAGATAAGCAAACAAGACCTTAAAACACACATGCAAAAATGGGATGGAAAGAAATGGAAGGAGGAATTGTTAACTAAAACTACTCTGTCCCTGTATATTGTCTGGAAAAAGGAGATGAAGGAAGTAACGTTTATTGACAACCAGCAAGCATCAACAATATTTTTCCAGGCAAGAGCTAACTGTCTTCCTCTAAATGAGCGCAAGAGATACAAGAAAGAGGACACAAGATGTATGATGTGCAATGCAGAAAATGAAGACCTCGCCCACTTTATATTGAATTGCCCAGCCTACGAAGAAGAAAGAAAAGAATCAATGCATCTTCAGAAACCCTATGCAAAGGATATTTTAGGGATATTTCTGTTTGAGGAGGAAGATATCGAAGAAAAGAAAGAAGTATTGCTTAAGCTGTGGAAGAAAAGAAGACTGCTGGAAATAAAACAAAGTTCTCCATCCTAGTTGACCTTCATCCTCCCAACACCCAATCCTGTCCCCTAGTGAGAATCCTAGCCACACAAACCAACCATAACAATGCAACCCATCGATCAAAGTAAAAGTTAAAGATTAAGAAATCAAGGAGGTGCCGATACAAAGGCTAAACCTCCGAAAACCATCGCATCGCATCGCATCGCTTCGTGGCCAGTGATTCGGCGCTGAGATATCCGACACGTGGGCTATGCCAAAGGAAGGAGAGAGTAGGTGACAGAATAGATGATATTTATGATTATGTTATTATCCAAATGGTTTGCCAATATGTTACTGATAATCTGTGCTTTATATGAATGAGCGTCATATTTGTATCAATTATCGTTTTTATGGACTGATTGTTATTTATGTGTATTTTTCAGTTATTACGTACATCAAAGAGGCGACAATAGATAAATCCTATCAAACGAATCTTTTGCTTGCCGTAACAGTAATAATCTTTCCAGTTATGGCACAATGAATTCCTCTCTGGCCCAATGAGACAAAGCCGTACCAGAGTTTCCCTCCAGTGTAGTTAATTGCTTGAGTTTTGAGGTGTGTTTTTAACTAACAGTGTACCTACCCATGATTGATCCTGTTTTCTTATGTTGTAGTTGGCACTAACTGTGGCACATGACTAACATGAACTGGTAGTGTAGATTTAGAACAGAAATTTGTTGAATCCTACCTACCTCGTCATTCCAATTACCTGCACACCATGGATCATGTATTACAACAATCACGAATGCCGGTTGGCCCTGGTGATGTTAAATCTGGTTCACACATCATGCACACATCAGTATCGCACATACACACAAGTACATACACACAAGTACATACCTACTCACATGTACTTGAGGATCCGACTGATGATCAAGAGCGTGTTGTCACAAGGCCCGCCCAGGCACTGAAAATGACTGAGAAGGGTTACCAGTACCAAAAGGAGTTGAAGCTGAAAATGTTCAGACAAATGCTGATCAAGCTGGAGAAAGACGGAAAGATGCTTCTGGATGATCTGACATCTGAAGATGATGAAGACAGGATGCAGCAAACAGTTGCAAAGATCTCCAGATGGCAGCACACTTACATTATACTGAAACAGACAGATGGTGACCTGCGTACTCTTCTGGGAGGAGATTATGATGAGCACAGGACAACGTATGAGCAGAAACTGATGGAGTTGGAGGTCATGAGAGCAACAATTGAATCTCTGACACCAGCCCAAGGAGAGGATGTCAACCAAAAGAAGGCAAAGGATCAAGATGAATGTTCATCTGCGAAGAGCGGGTCATCAAGATCAGGAATGTCAATGAGAGCCCAGCTGTACATGTTGAAAGTAAAAGAAAGCCAAAGCACAGTGGAGCTCAAGACAAGAGCAGCTGCTCTTGAGGAGAAGTGCCAGCTGGAAAGAGAAATGAAAATGATGGAAACCCAAATGCAAGAACTGAAGTGGAAAGAAGAACGACACAAACTGAACACTGAACTGAAGATTCAGCAAGCAAAGACAGAAGTGATTGAGAATATGGAAAGGGAAATTGACACATCATTTCTGACACCACAAGAAGCTGGAGATGGTAGCCTGCAGACAAGGAAGGTGAACCAGGTCAGTACGGGAGAATGTACTACTGATTGTCATGAAGCAAACACAGACATGACAAACTGTGCCAACCCGCAGCTGACCGCAGTTGAACCATCTCAACCCCCAGGTCCTGAGCCAGCAACTGGACCAGTGACTGTCTGTGTTGACTGAGCTTCTTTCTCAGCAGGCTCAGAGAGATCGTCTGCCTCAGATTGAGCCAAGCGTCTTCAGAGGCGACCACACGACGTTCCACATGTGGCTGAAGGCTTTCGAAGCCTACATTGAGGCCAGATGCTCGTCACCAAGTGAACGACTCCACTACTTGGGGCACTACACTGCTGGAGATGCTCGGAACTCCATTCTCGGGTTCCTACAGCTGAGCTCAGAGGACGCATACATGCAGGCCAAGAAACGACTGACAGACCGATATGGCAATGCCTTCATCACTGCCAATGAGTTCAAGAAGAGGTTGTACAAGTGGCCAGAGGTGAAGGTAGGAGACAGTAAGTCACTCACTGAACTGGCTGACTTTCTTGAACAGTGTTTGATGGTTTCAAACTCCATGCAAGAGCTGAAGATGTTTGAAGGCATGCATGAGATTGACATGGTCATCAGAAAACTGCCAAGGTACATGAGTGACAGTTGGAGACGGGTGGTGGACAGGTGGATACACGAACCTGAAGATGGTGCCATGCCTCAGTATCCTCCCTTCTCACAGTTCGTCTCTTTCATGAGTAAGGAGGCAAGAGTCTCTTCTGGTCCTGTGACGTCACGGAATCGAGAAGAAGACGGGAAGAGACCACCGACAAAGAAGGAAAGAAACACACATGTGCTTCTTACATCTGTGCCAGTGAATCAGAGACAGGAAAACCTGCAGCTTCAGCAGCAGTACTGCGTCATCTGTAAGGACGATCACTCCATGGATCAGTGTGCAGCATTCATGAAGATGTCATTGAAGGAGCGGCAGGAGTTCGTTCGGCAACGAGGACTGTGTGGAGGCTGTCTAAGACGAGGCCACAGGTGGAAAGAGTGCAGGAGGAAGCAGCAGTGCGAGAAGTGCAAAAGACTGCACCCTACTCTACTGCACGATGAGAGCCTTCTGAAGCACAGCAGGACGGCTTCTGCTTCAACAGGAACCCAGACGACGGCCACGTCGCTCCATGTCACCTCCAGTGACACGAGAAGTGTGAGGCTGAAGTGCACACACTCAATGCTGGTGCCCGTCCAGCTTGAGCATCGAGACTGTCCAACCAGCAAAGAGATCGTGTACGCGCTGTTGGACCCACAGTCCGACACCTGTTTCGTGAAGGATTCTGTGTTGCAGAGAATGGGTGTGCATGGTGAAGAAGTGGCTCTGGAAGTGAACACGATGACCGGGAAGACTGTCTCCAAAAGTCAAGTCATCAGGGGCTTCACCATCCGAGATCTCTCTGGAAGCCAGAAGATAGAGTTGCCTCCCACATACTCAAAGGAAGACATCCCAGCCGAACGTCAGCTCATTCCACGACGTGAGACTACAGCCGAGTGGACACATCTACGTGAAGTCTCCCGAGAGCTGCCAGAGTATCGTCCCGAGGCTGAGATCGGTATCCTCATTGGTGTCAACTGCTCGAAGGCCCTGAAACCCCTTGAAGTGATCACAGGTGGAGACGACGAGCCGTGGGCGATTCGTACGAGCCTAGGCTGGAGTGTGGTTGGCTACATGGGAGAGGCCGAGGAAATTGACGGACAAGAAGACTCTGCGTGCCTCTTTATCTCGACAGAAGCAGGCCCAAAGAGGATTCAACACTACGCGTTCAGAGTGAGAGCCAGAGAACTACATCCAGAGCAAGTCGCTAGAATGTTCGACTCTGACTTTGACCCACAGAGAGACAAGGGCAAAGCGATGTCTCAAGACGACAAGCAGTTCCTGAGGATAATGGAAGACGGTATGCACCAGCTCGCAGATGGTCGTTTTGAGGCTCCACTTCCGCTGCGTGAGCCAAACACCAAACTGCCGAACAACATTGAACAAGCTCAGGGCCGTCTGCAGTCCCTAAGCAGGAAGTTCAAGAAGGATTCCGACTACAAGAACCTGTATGTCAGAGCTATGGAAGAGATGCTGGCCAAAGGGTACGCCGAGCCCGTCCCTGATGAAGAAATCGAGGCCAGCAATGGACGTGTGTGGTACGTTCCCCACCATGGCGTCATCGAAAGGAAGAAAAACAAGGTCAGAGTGGTATTCGACTGCAGTACCGAGTACCGTGGACGATGCCTCAATCGGGAACTGTTGCAGGGACCTGACTTCTCCAACAACCTGGTAGGCATTCTGACGCGGTTCAGAAAGGAGAAGATCGCGCTGACATGTGACATTGAGGCGATGTTCAACCGAGTCGTGGTGACACCGCCGGACAGAAACCTGCTGAGATTCTTGTGGTGGCCGGGAGGTGACGTGGAAGAGGAGCCTGTCTTGTACAGAATGACCACGCATCTCTTCGGAGCCATCTCGTCGCCTGCGTGTGCCATGCACGCTCTGAACCTGACAGCAGAGCTGTACGCGTCGAGACACGGAGAGGAAGCAGCCGCCTTCGTGAAACGCGACTTCTATGTCGATGATGGGCTAGCTTCAACGCCTCGAGCAAGTACAGCCATCTCGCTCATCGAGAACACGACGAAACTCTGCGCTGAAGGCGGATTTAAGCTTGGAAAGTTCGCCAGCAATGACTCTGCAGTTCTGGGAACCATCCCGATCTACTCCAGGTCCAAGACGCTGCAGAATGTGGACCTCTTGAAGCACAAGACTGAGCTCTGTGAGCAGGCACTAGGAGTAAGGTGGGATCTGTTCTCTGATACGATCCTGTTCAACATCGACATCCCTGAAAAACCACTGACCAGGCGAGGCATACTTTCAGGTGTCAGCTCTGTTTTCGATCCGCTGGGGCTGATCTCGCCGATCACGCTTCGTGGAAAGATGATCATCAAGGAGCTGTGTGGCCAAGACTGCACATGGGACGACCCAGTTCCCGAGGAGCTGGGCCTTGAATGGCTTACCTGGAGGAAGGAGCTGCTGAACCTCTCGGCTCTGAGGCTCCCGAGGCAGTATGGAGCCAACATGCGACCGAGCAGCGGCACGACTAGATACGAGTTGCATCACTTTTCCGACGCCTCCATATGTGGATATGGTGCATGCAGCTACCTACGAGCTATCCGAGACGATGAGGTAACCTGCGACCTGGTGATGGCCAAGTCGAGAGTGACGCCGAAGAAAGTCATCACTGTCCCTCGCCTGGAGCTCGCGGCGGCAGTGCTGGCTGCTGAGCTCGGTGAGTTCCTGGGACACGAACTTGGCATCCCTGCGTTGGAACAGCACTACTGGTGCGATAGCCGAGTTGTACTGGGATATATACGGAACAGTTCTCGAAGGTTTCACGTATATGTTGCTAACCGTGTGCAGCTGATCAACAACCACACGACCCCCGATCAGTGGCACTTCATCTCTTCAGCTGAGAACCCTGCTGATGTGACTTCTCGCGGCAGTTGTGTGCGAGAACTTGTTGACAATCATCTCTGGTGGCATGGACCAGCATTCCTCTCCCTCTCAACAGATCTACCGCTGGTGGACAACGAAGAAGTGGTAGATGAGCGAGACCCAGAGGTGAAGAAAGCAGCTTCACTAATGACGAAGAGCAGCGCACCCGCAGCAGTGTATCCTACTCTGCTGGAACGACTGGAGCGATTTTCCTCGTGGTTCACCGCGAAGAAAGCAGTGGCAAACTGCTTGCGGTACATGAGGAAGCTGCAAGAAGCGAGCAAGAAGCGTCGTGCTGACAACAGTGAAGGAACTCGGACGCAGGATGAACTGCAAGTACAAGACCTCAAGGAGGCTGAAGTAATCATCTTGAGGTCGCTGCAGAAAGAGACATTCAAGAAAGAGATGGTTCTTGTACGAGAGCAGTGTCACAATGGAAGTGAAACACTCGAGAAGTCGAAGGACAACACGGAAGATGATTTGTCCAGCTTTCAGCTGAAAGAACAGAAGAAGAACAGCTCACTGAGAAAACTGGACCCGGTTATGAGACACAATGGACTCCTCTGTGTTGGAGGTAGGATCAGGCGGGCCAGCTTGCCTCAAGAGGTCACAAACCCGGTGATCTTGCCCAAGAGCAGTCATGTGACGACTCTCATCATTCGTCAGTGTCATGAGCAGACAGGCCACTCTGGAAGAGAAATGACGCTGGGTGAGATCAGACAGCAAGGCTACTGGGTCATACACGGACGATCAGCGGTCTCGAGCTACGTTCTGCGCTGCGTGCTCTGCAGAAGGCTGCGTGGCTCAACCTGTGGACAAAAGATGGCTGATCTCCCGTCCGAACGGCTGGAGCCGTCCGCTCCCTTCACGTTTTGTGGTGTGGACTGTTTCGGCCCCTTCTTTGTGAAGGAGCGTCGAAGTGAGGTGAAACGGTGGGGACTTATCTTCACCTGCCTGAGTTCTAGAGCGGTGCATCTGGAGACGCTCAACTCTATGTCAACCGACTCATTTCTCAATGCGTACAGGAGATTTGTTTGTAGAAGGGGACCTGTACAGCGACTATACTGCGACAACGGCAGCAACTTTGTCGGTGGACAGAGCGCTTTGAAAGCTGCACTGAAGGAGATGAAATCAGAGGTCACAGAAGCTTTGCTGAAGGACCAGTGTGATTGGATCGAGTTCTCATTCAATCCCCCTCATGCCAGTCATATGGGCGGGATATGGGAGAGAATGATCCGCTGTGCCAGATCAGCACTGACCAGCCTTCTGGTCACCAACGGACAGCAGCTGGACGACGAGCTGCTTCGGACCATGATGTGTGAGGTAGAGGACATAGTCAATAGCCGTCCCATCTCTGTAGTTGATATGTCTGACACTAACAAACTCGAACCTCTCAGCCCCAGACTCCTCCTTACACAGAAAAGTAGAATAGTTCTTCCCTTTCCTGGTAGGTTCTCTTGGCTCAGGCCCGGGTGACCTACGCCCGGGTGGCCTACGCCCGGCTGACCTACGCCCGAATTGCCTACTCCATCGAATGTCTACGCCCGGGTGACCTACGCCCGGCTGACCTACGCCCGAATCGCCTACTTCATCGAATGTCTACGCCCGGGTGACCTACGCCCGGCTGACCTACGCCCGAATCGCCTACCCCATCGAATGTCTACGCCCGGGTGACCTACGCCCGGCTAACCTACGCCCGAATCGCCTACTCCATCGAATGTCTACGCCCGGCTGACCTACGCCCGGCTGACCTACGCCCGAATCGCCTACTCCATCGAATGTCTACGCCCGGCTGACCTACGCCCGGCTGACCTACGCCCGAATAGCCTACTCCATCGAATGTCTACGCCCGGCTGACCTACGCCCGGCTAACCTACGCCCGAATCGCCTACTCCATCGAATGTCTACGCCCGGCTGACCTACGCCCGGCTGACCTACTCCATCGAATGTCTACTGCTCCCCTCCTGTCCGATTAAAGAGTGAAGATTTCGCATACCAAAGTGACCCTTCCGGGGGAACCGGCACCCGCAAGTCAGGTAACAATGGGAAGGGTCGGAGGGACCGACCGCCGCGCCGCATGGTGACAGGTGATTCCCGGGACGTCCGAGCGTCGCCTTTCAGACGCATCGCCGCCTCCCCCCCCCGCCGCGCCGTGCCGCGCCGCACAAAGCAGACGGACCCTGTCGCGGAGCGAACTACCCGACCAGGCTGTCATCATCGGCGGAGAGCCTGAACTGCTTTTTTTTTTAATCGTTGAGCTGATCAAGCTTGAGTAGCCATGCTTGCGTATTTCACGCTTCAGCCCTGCTGTGAGCCATGTTTTATGATTTCTCATTTCAGATCTTAACAATGATCTTAGGTAGGAAGAACCGTGAGAAACGCCCCTCCCCCTTAGCCCTCGCCGGTATAAGGGGGGGGGGGGTCGAACAGCCCCCTCTCGGTTTTCGATAATAACTCGTGTAAAAACTCGCTGATCGCGACGGAACTTTCATTACCATCGCGTTCATCAATTTTACACCTACCCTAACAATTTCATGACCCTGACGCAAATGACCTTTGACCTGTGACCTTTTTTTCGAGACCATGTTTGGCCGGAATCGCGATTTGGCGTATATGTCGTCTCCTCTTAGCCGCGCGTTTGCACTCTTTTCGTGGTTTCAAGCGTTCAAACATGTGATATGATATTGCTCCTATGCGTTAGGGTGGGTGTCTAGTTCACTTGAAGCTCAGGACAGGTCACTGACCTTAAATAAGCTCGGTTAAATTTTACATGTTTCTAGGCTAGTTTTTTTTTAGCTTAATTCGAATTTAGCAACCATATGAGCATTTACGAAGTAGTTTTGGTGCCATCGTAACATGTTACGAAGCTGTCAGAGGCGGTTGACACCTACTACGAATACCCGGCAAAACCACTACTGGTTGACCTGAACTGACCTGACCCGACCTGGCCTAAAAGCATGAAGACATCATCTGTGATAAAAACTAACATGATATTCGTGATCAGAACCCCGAATAACCTCGTAGCAGCCACACTTTACGACCCAACTGGTCTCGATTTTTCCGACTTTTGGGCCAATGACCTGGCTTGAAAGGTCAACCAATGACCTAGGACCTTAAAATTGGGTATCATCGGCTTCCTCTTGTCACGGGAAACACGCTCGTTTTTTCGCGAAGCTCTAGCTCCATCAGGGGTGAGACGGCAAGGGGGGTCCAACGGACTTTCCCCGCCCTTATACGTTTGCGGCTGTCAAAACACCAATACTGGCGAGGGAAGTGTGTCACCGCTAGACTAGTTATTTGACCATATACTATTAGGTATTTATCTATATTTATTTATTTACGATCTCAAGCCTCCACGTGGTAGGTTTTAAAGCTTACGTCATTGCACAGTATGTCTTAAAAGTACCGCGCAAAGTAACAGTGGATCCATCAAGCCTGACCGAGGAAGGACTGCTAGTCACCGAAACAATGGATATCCTCGTCCATTCCCCAGGTCAATTGGTTCGGTGACTTTCAAATTATAGCAGGCCCTTCCTCGGTCAGGGTTGATGGATCCACCGTCACTTTGCGCGGTACTTTTAACCCTCGCCCTGGCAGGGCATTTTTCATAACACGGCCTGGCAGGGCGGGGGGGTCGATGCGACCCCCCTCGCGATTGGCTCCTATGGCACCTAGAAACACCAAATTTGGTAGGTAGGTGGGCCCCCTAGATTTCTCACCCCTGTGCAAATTTGGCTGCTCTAGGTCAATATTTAGGGAGTTTTTGGGGGATATAAATGTAAAAATTTCGCTAAAATAGGTCAAATGTTTTTCGCTTATAACTTTTGATCATAGATAGAGCAAAAAGAAAAGCAGACTGTACATAGGTACATTGGAGTGTTATGCATACATACATAGGTACAAACCATGGTCACAAGTTCATCGGTGCAAAACTCACAGCCTATATAACGCACTATGCCATATACTATTTTAAAGACCTTATCTTTCAACCATTCAACAAAATAATGCATAAAGCACTGGTATGCTGCATTCCAGCGTGATTGAGCTTTTCCAAGGCATTTCAAAACGGGGTGTTTTATCCAGAATTGGAGGATCAAAAGCATGCGAAAGCATGTAGTATTACGGGTATGGTAAGACGCTATACTTTGGTTGTCACCTGATTATGAGTTTCGTTTGCATAGAAAATGCATTTAACCCTCGCCGGCCGATGGGGGGACGGCGGGTGCCGCCCCCCCCCCCGCCCTAGGGTTTTTTCCGCGATAGCTCCTAACACACTGGCGATAGAAAGCTGAAACTTGGCATACCTAACCTTTGATTCAAGCCGGACCTTTTGACACCAACGGCATTTTCGAGTCAGGTCAGGTCACTGACCTATGACGTTATAAGTGAACCTCTGCACGGTCTTCAGATGTCGCAACTTCACAACGCCCTCCCAGAGGAAACTCACAGGGAAATGAAACTTGCAGGATCAAGTATCCATAACGAGTCTCACAACTTGTATATCTCGGATTTTTCGGAAAGGTCATATGAGGTCAGGTCATTTTCGTGACCTCACCATTAAAAGTCAATGGGGAAAAATGAAAACTGCTATTCTGGCGCCGGGAACGATCTCCAACTATCTCAAGCACACAGAATCGTGATTTGATGTACTCCTTGCAAGGTTACATGCGTCACTTTTGCAATGTTGACCTTGCGTGACGTCATTTACAACGTCATCAAGGTCATTTTAGTTTTTCGTCAATCACTCCCGATCAAATTGAGCTAGCGAGCCAGGAAAGCTACCAATGAACTCAGGAAGACCTGCCGAATCGAATGATATGCGACATGACCTCTTTCGACCAACTTCGTGACCTGGGGGCGCTAATTTTACACCTATCCTTAAAATTTCATGACCCTGACCCTAATGGCCTTTGACCTGTGACCTACTACTTTCGAGACCATGTTTGGCCGGAATCGCGATTCAGCGCATGTCGGCTCGCATCAGCCGCGTGTTTGCAGTCTTTTCGTGGTTTCAAGCGTTCAAACATGGGATATGATGTTGCTCCCATGCATTAGGGTGGGTGTCAAGATCACCGGGAGGTCAGGTCAGGTCATTGACCTTTGATGACCTCGGTTTTCTTTTTTGGAGTTTTACATGTCTCTAGGCTAGTTTTTGGATCTGAATTCGAATTTAGCAACCATTTGAACATTTACGAAGTAATTTTGGTGCATTCGTAACATGTTACGAAGCTGTCAGAGGCGGTTGCCACCTACTACGAATACCCGGCAAAACCCTTACTGGTTGACCTGACCTGACCTGACCTGACCCGACCTGGCCTAAATGCATGAAGACATTATCTATGATCATTATTAACCCTCGCCCGCACATGGGGGGGTTGCCACCCCCCCCCCCCAGGTAGTCTTTCTGCTCTGCACTCAACATTTTTAGAGCTAGAGAGCTGATTTTTGGTATAGCTGCTCGTCTATCCTTTCTTGATGTCCACTGAAAGTTTCAAGTTTCTGTGATTTTTGGTTTCGGAGATATGACCTTGTTTGTCAGGTCATGTCATGACCCAAATGGCCAATTCTCAACATCTTGCGTTTGCCATGGGCCTTGTGAGCTTTTGACACCTTGATTTCGGCCTTTTTTGCCAGTCTTACCTCCCACCTATCATGGAACATGTTGTTCGACGATGTACAGGGGTCAAGGTCAGGGTCAAGGTCAACCTAGGTCATCTAAGATAATTGCGTTTTAGGCAAGCTGAATTTACTTTTTGTGAAGTTTTTTGCCTGCATTTTTGGTAAAAGCTTCTCAGATCATGATTTCATGTAATATGGACACAAAAACAATCGGTGCACACATCAGTATACACACAGACACACACAGACATACAAACACATATAACTGACCTTGACCTAACTTGACCTGAAATGACCTCAACAGCAAAAATCTGGTCGGGTAGTGTGACAAAGAGGTTTTAGCTGGCTTGGCACCAGAAAACGGCATCGTCATCGGTATATGATAAGCAGCGCACTTGATATCCAACGGTGACCCAAAACAGCAACATTTTTTAGTTTGACCTGACCTGGAAGGTCAATGACTGACCTGAGAAGGTAAAATCGGGTATCATTGGATTTGTCTCTTCCCAAAGAATCTTTTTGGTCTTTACCGCTAAGCTCTATCTCCAACAGGAACGAAACGGCGCGGGGGGTGGCAATTCAATTCAATTCATGTATTTAGCAACTTTCCACTTTACAGTGGCTGTTTAAAAGTCACACGTCTTGTGAATAAAAAGGTGGGACATAAAACGAGATAATATAAAAGATGACATGAAAAAAACACACACACACACACAACATCACCACCACTAGGGTCAGAGGTCAATCGGCCAACCAGACACATCCGTATCATCGCCTCACATCATAGGGGAAGTTGGGGGAACGCCGAATACTTTTTTTTTCTGACGCCCGTAGCACGCAAGGTAGACAACTTAAGCTATTCTTGTTGGCGTCATTCGAGAGGCCAGTCTTTTGCCTTTCAAACATACCAGGCGCATTTGATGAATTCGCATACCGTTAAGCGCACTAACTAAAAATATCAAAGAAGTGACTTTTTCGGCGTTGCCCCGGACTGCGGGGAAAGCCGAAAATGGGAGAAATGATCTACGGGGAATGCCGACATTGATGTTTTGCCACTTTATCTCAAACTTTATCCAGAATTTATCAAAGCTGACACGCGTTTTAAGAGCTTGAGGACGCTTGGTGCACACTGGAAGTTATAATTGTGTGATATAATAAGAAAATGCCAGGTAAATAATTCCTTATAGGTAACAGGCCGTTGTGTCGGTTGAAAGTGTAATTTGTGTGACTAAAAATTCGCGTTGCTATTCTACAGCAGTAAAGTCCACGTAGCGTGCTTTAACGTGCGTAATTGCACGTTTTCGGCATTACCCCAGCCAGCCATACTTTCATTTGCAGACCCATAACTTTTCAACGTGCCGTATAAATTTCAAATAGGCAGCACACTTATGCAAAGACATGCTGAAGATTACTTGACCGAATTGGCCAGACAAACGGTAGCATAATGAGTAAGAAATGCAGCTTCAAAGGCGCATGTAGTACAAGGAACGCGTACCTTGAAAACGCTTTTGGCGCCCTCACAGCCGAAGTATTCCGAATGACGACTCGTAACAAACATGCGATAATTGTAGTCACTTAACCCTATTCCTGGCGGGCTCCGCCGGGACAAGAAACTGGCGGGGGGGGGGGGCCGATTCGGCCCCCCCCCTGAGATCTCGAGAACGAAGCAAGATAGCGACAAGCGGTAAACGGCATCGGATACGCACGGTCAAGATCTACAATTTTCACCAAGGTCATTTTCAGGTCAGGTCAAAGATGACGTCACAGGGGTCGAAAAAGTCAAAATGGCAGCGCTGGATATGGAGAGAGTTTTTCTCGAATAACTTTCGAATTAGTCAAGATAGGAACAAACTAAGGGCAGCATCGTGATCCTCTCGTCAATCCGCATCGAATGATATATATGTTGACCTCGAAAGGTCAAGGTCAAAGGTTGACCTCAGGTCACGTGACCTCGAGGTCATCATGTATATCATTCGATGCGTCTTGACGAGCTGAACACAATGAGACCATCCACGCGTCTGTATCTTGTTCCTGTACGGAGTTATTGGCCAAAAACCTTTGGTGACCTTTGATGACGTCACGTGACCTCACAGCTGCCCAACAGCGAAACAGACCTCAAGGTAGTGAAGGTTGATCGTATATGAAGTCATGTATGTTATATGGGGCCATTCCGACCCGTTTTAGTGGTAAAAACAGGGAGTTGATTTTTCCCCCATTGACTTATAATGGGGAGGTCGCGAAACTGACCTGACCTTAGGTCACCGATATCAAAATTCCAAGACATACAAATTGCACATACTGGTACCCTAACTAAAACCTGAAGAGAAGAAATTGATCGGTCAAAAACTCTAGCTCTGGCGTGATTGCAAACTTTTCTGAGGTAGGGTCACCAAACCGCCTCTGGTGACCTGACCTGAGGTCAAATCAACTCAAAATTTTCAGACATGTTGCGTAGAAGCCTTTTAGGAAAAGTCAGAAAATTTGAGCTTCCTAGCTCAACGCGTTTGGGAGAAATAACCAAAAAACCTCAGGGGGGGCTCCTGAGGCCCCCCCCCCCGCCAGGAATAGGGTTAAGCTTCAGAGCATCACTGACAGGTGGCATCCATGTCTTACGGTTTTCGAAATATCTCGAATTTCGGCTTTGCCCCAACTCCGGCATTGCCCCAACTTCCCCTATCATCGTCTAGAAGAAAATATTTAAGACGGCGCTTGAACTGATAGATATGCTGGGCATTACGTACATCGGGTGGGAGGTGGTTGTACAAATCAGCTGCTCTAAAACTAAATCGGCGGACTCCTGAGGTGCTTACAGCATGTGAGCGCCTTAGCTGGTGAGATTGTCTCGTATCATAGCCATGGTCAGCAGTAGTCAGCATCGCGGCTATATCACCTGGCTGACCCGTGAACATGACTCTCTTCAGCAGGCAGAGAGTGTGATAGCAGACCAGTTGATCAGCCCTAAGCCAACAAAGGTCCTTTACGACATCAGATATGTGATCGTACTTCCTCCTTCCGCTCACAATCCGCGCACAAAAATTGATCAACTTTTGCACTCGGTGGAGCTGCGTTACACCGCAAGTGCCATACAGTGCGATGCAATATCTGATAGAGGAGAGCACAAGTGCACTGACGATACGAACCAACGTCTCTTTGGGAAGTACATGTTTGGCATGAGACAGGGCGATCAGTATACCTGTTGACCTCGCTACAAGCTGATCGACGTGCGGTTCGAAGGTAAGGTGTCTATCCATCACCACGCCAAGGTTCTTTACTGTGGGACTCTCAGTAATGACAGCTGAGCCGGGAGGCACATGGCAACCACCCCCCCCCCCCATGTGCGTTCTAGGATGGGAAAATGGCATGTGCGGGCGAGGGTTAACATGATATTCGTGATCATCACCCCGAAAAAAGAAACCTATAGCAGCCACCTTTACGACGTTCTAACATGTCCCGCTTTTCCCGACTTTTGGCCTTTGACCTAACCTGGAAGGTTAACCGATGACCAAGGACCTTAAAATTGGGTATCATCGGCTTTCTCTCGTCACGGGCAGCACGCTCGTTTTTTTTCTGCGGAGGTCTAGCTTGATAAGGGGCGAAACGGCAAGGGGGGCAACAGACTCCTGCCCCCTATACGTTCGTGGCTGGAAAAACACCAATACGGGCGAGGGATAAGAGTGTGTCCTTTAATAACCCGCGCCCTGATGGGGGGCCATTTTGGCCCCCACCCTGTGGTTTTTCTTAAATAGTGAGAAAATGGCGGCACGCAGCGCAGCCAAATTTTGGGTACCTTACCGGGCATCAATTCGACACCTTCACACAAAATTTCAAGTCACAGGTCACCTCAGGTCAGGAGTTATTGAGGTCAAACTGAGGTCATGTTCGAGTAAAAATGAGCAAAAAACATGACATCTTGAAACGCTCACCAATTCTACAGTTAATAAGCAATTTTAAAGTTCTTTATGTGGTTGTGTAGAGAAAAGACGGCGCTACAAAACTGCTATCTCGGAATTTCAAAATTTTGGAATTTTGACCCCCAAAAATAAAAAAATGATTTTTTTTAGAAAAACTCAAAAAATTTCCAAAAATTTTTCGAATTTCGAAAAAAACCGGAATATATGTGATAGTCCCTGCGCTCTTCGATATACATACCAAATTTAAGATCGATACCTCTTTTTTTGGCCAAGTTATAGCGAAAAAACTGTTAAAAATTGATGACGTCAAATTTTTGAACTCAATTTTTAGCAATTCTAGACCTTCTAGCGCAAAAAAGAGACCACCATTGAACTCCCCGTGACGAGCTGCATCGAATCGGTACCCATTTTATGCAAAAATATCAACTTTGAAATTTGACCTAATTTGACCTGACCTTGATCTGACCTTGACTTGACCTTGACCAAAACGTGACCTAAGCTGGCCTTAAAGTCTGCCTGATCCACATAATCGCATTTGTCATGTAAAATGGACCATGAAACATGTATCACACGACACTTTCATATTGTGACCCCCAGTGACCTGACCTCTGTGACCTGACCTGGTATCAGTGACCTCAAATAGCAAAATATGTGTTTGAAGAACATTTCCCCATCGATGATTGTCAATGAAATGCATTTTACTCGATTTTACAACGCATTTCTTGAAATGCCTGTAAACGGTGAAAATTCGACCTTTGACCTGACCTGTGACGTCATCGGTTTGTACGAGGTCAATGAAATTAGGTCACAAGGTAGTTCCCCGTTGGGGCTATCCAACGCCGTTTACCGCTTGTCGCTATGTTGCGTGGTTCTCGAGATCTTAGGGGGGCCAAAATGCCCCCCCCCCCATCAGAACGCGTTGCTAGGCAGACCCCATCAGGGCGCGGGTTAACACAAAAGCTATTGTGTATTTGTGTTATTGTGTATTATTGGGTTTCTGAACCTGTTGATGGTATGCAATAAAAACAAAATAAATACAAGTGTAGAAGGTAACGGATGTGGGAATGGTAGGTCGTTACAGGTCTCGCGGGTTTTAGCGGTAGGTTTTGCACCTAGAAAATTTAGTGTACTTCAGGCTATATCTTCGTCGTCTTAAGCTTTTAAGTGTTGAAGATGCGATCGACTTGTTGGGTAACAAGCCGGCCACGATCGTGTAAAATTACTTCATTGTAGATCGATTAGTTTCTGAGATATAACCGGAAATGTAAAAGTGCCAAACCTACCGCTTAATCTCGCGAGACCTGTACAAATAAAGGCTTGCATAGTATTGACGGTATTGACGATATTTCGGAAAGTTTGGGCCCCCATCTTGTTTGGGCCCTTTTTCTGAAAACCTGCCCCCGCAAGGCGAAATCCGTGGCGCCGTCCCTGGTGCTGGGGGGGGGGGGGGTCCTGGTCGGCCTGTCCATTCGGACGGGCTAAGCCCCGGCGACTCTAGGCCCTAGGGTGTCTGCCCAGACAAATGTCTCCCCCTAATTCCTATCATTCTTCCGGCTCTGAAATGGTCTTGTCAGACCGAAAGGGCCTAACCCAACAAAACAAAAACAAGCAAGCAGCGTGCGCCAGTCGCAGCTGGGCTGGCTGTGCAGCGCCGGCTCTCGATGACACGTCTATGGCCGAGTGGGAATGGGCGTGAATTGGTGCGTGTGCCTGTACTATAGCATAAGTGACCAATCTGAGCTGTTTCTACTTTGATATATTGAGCCTGACTCTGGAATAGCCACACTTGAGTGGAACGGATCTAATTGGGACGTGAACTGAATAAATGTATGACTATGACTAAGCAAGTATGAGTAAGCACACAAAATGCAACATAAATCGGTTTCTTGGTTGGTGATATCACGAAAACGTGTTGGCAATAGTCTAATTATGTTACAAAAATGCGTGATAAAATTACTCAAATTAATTTGAAAATTTATAGATGGCGTCAGGGTACCGAAGATGGCAGGTGAAATCGATCTCCCTTTCTTTTCCGGGGTCCACCTATGATCCACCTGGCACCTCTTGTTCACTTGTGAACCTACAAAAAATGTTCATTTCAATCGCTATTGCATTTGTTATTTTACACACTTAACGTCATGATCTGAGTAGAAAATATTCGCTGTGTGTAATTACTTTCCAATACCTTCCAACATTCACTGGACGCGCCTAGATATTTTTTAATGTATAGCTTGCAAGTGTTCCAGAACTTAACTGAAATGAGTCACTCCAGGACAATCTAACTATTACCAAGCCGCTCATCAAATGCTACGTTGCATATCAATATCACACCCCTTTTTTGGACGCCTAGATCGTGCTATTATAACCCTCGCCCTGGCAGGGCATTTTTCGTAATGCGGCCTGGGGGGGGGGGGGGGGGGTGATCCGACCTCCTGGCATTTCGAAACTAAACGTCGTAGCGCTTCCCAACAAAGACAAGTCGATTGCTCTTTACGAGTATTCGCGACTGGTGATACCTATATTTTTATCCTAGGTCAATATTTGACACCGTTTTGGCTAGTCAACGATCAATTTACGGGGAAAAGCTAAAATTTTCCAAGCTATTTAGCCAATAATGGCAAATCCATGAAAGATATCAACATGAAACTTTCACGACCGTGTTTCCCAATGAATTAGCAACAAAATGATGCATAGCTCACTGCAGTTCAGTCAATACTGGCGTGACATAGTCCCCGGGAACACGAGAGTCACACCCGCCGCTGGCGAGGACGGTCCTAATTGACCTGAGGTGACCTTGTACAGATCGAGGAACAATTTTGAAAGCATTTAGATGAAGATTGAACCACAGATTCGGATTCAGGACCTCAAGAAACCCCACTAAACACAGACATGCGAGGTCAATGACCTTTGTTGACCTTAGAAATGTCAATATACAATGTAATGTTTCATGTCCTGTCAAAATCTGACATAAGTCACACAGAATAATTTCGTTCTTGTCGATGGGATCGCGTCCAGTTACGCCAGATGTACGATTTTGTCAAAAAGAGTCGGAGGTTTTACCTATTGTGAGGTTATAGCTCGGTGACCTGACATGACCCGAAAATATTTTTTACCGAAAGATTGAGCTGAAAGTTAGCAAGTAGGTAGGCACCCACTAAGCCATGCATATCCATGTGCCAGATTTGGGGTGCTGTTGCACGTGCGCACGTGCAGGGGTCGATTCCAGATCTCGAAGACGGCTGGACCGATTGCGCTCAAATTTGGTACACGGTTAGGGAGCAGTTGGTAGGGTGCCGTGCAAAAGTCAGTTGGGACCCAGTTGGCACGTGCGCACATGCAGGGTGCCGCTTCCAGATCTCGAGAACGGCTGGGCCGATTGCGCTCAAATTTGGCACATCACTAGGGACCGGTTAGTAGGTCTTGGGGTGCAGTGCACAAGTTATTTGGTGGTACCCCCTCGCAATTTCGCACGTGCAAGGCCCACCCTCCCGCTCACTTCGTTGGTCGCCCCAAAAGGCGTTTTACTGGTGTGCACGATTACTTTATAAAAATGCTGAAGTGTTGCAAGTGATTGACAAATATTGTCCAAAGCATGCTGCCTTTGTCCAACCAAATTCCGATTTGGGCATAGGACAAAATCGGAATTCTGAAGGTTCAAAATCCAATTGGCACCACTCTAACAGATGTGGTAAGGTTGTGATAGGTTTTACCGAACGGAGATATAGACGATCTGCACAACTGACGAGAGAAGCCAACCTCTGTCAACTGGCTGGTGTGCAGCAAGCAGATATTGATATTCTGCAACGGTTATTTTTGTTGTTGTTTTAATCTTTCTTCAATAAGGTACCTATGTTAGAGCTGTTGTGCCTATTTGTTTATACACCAAACAACATCGGTGATAGCCAGATAACTATTTCATGGCGTGCAAAGAAAGACTGTTCAAGTTACCCAACGGTCGGGTTATTTGAATACACCGTCACTTGACGGAGAAGCAAGGCTTTACTTCACATTTTTCAAAAAATATGTTCAACTTGAAACTTGATGCACTCTATGGCAATGACTCTTGTGAAGTTGTTCTTAGGAAAATAAAAATTTATTTCATTGGCTTCCACTCGCCAAACCCGCTTTTCCTATAGCTTAATCAAGGGATGAATCACTGGGTGGTTCTTTCGACCCCTCCTCACCCTCCTGCAATTGAAGTTAGCCGTTGGCAAAGACACTAATTCGTGCAGGGGCTCATTTTCACTTGTCCTTTTAATGTAATCGGTGACTTAAGCCGCCGGCCAAATGAACAAAAATCCATACAAACCCAGGTGATGCCACAGGCCCACGGCCCTCATCCCTGTCAGCGTCCACTCCCTCGGCGGCTTGTCAGCGTCCACTCCCTCGGCGGCGGCGGCGGCGGCCCGCCGTGCCGTGCACCGCGGCATGTTACCTCTCGCCGCGTCAGGGGCCGCGGGGCGGGACGCTACCCCCCGCTGCGACAGGCGACCCCTGGGCCTGGGCACCGCCGCGGCGGGCGACGGACGACAATAGCGCAAACAAAGGATGGGGCCGCCAGTCAGCCGGCGTAGTGAATGGGTAAATCCTTACTCGATAACACAGCAGGGACTGCTCCACGAACACGGGCAGGCCGTACGGCAGTAGACATTCGATGGAATAGGCGATTCGGGCGTAGGTCAGCCGGGCGTAGGTCACCCGGGCGTAGACATTCGATGGAGTAGGCGATTCGGGCGTAGGTCAGCCGGGCGTAGGTCACCCGGGCGTAGACATTCGATGGAGTAGGCGATTCGGGCGTAGGTCAGCCGGGCGTAGGTCACCCGGGCGTAGACATTCGATGGAGTAGGCGATTCGGGCGTAGGTCAGCCGGGCGTAGGTCAGCCGGGCGTAGACATTCGATGGAGTAGGCGATTCGGGCGTAGGTTAGCCGGGCGTAGGTCAGCCGGGCGTAGACATTCGATGGAGTAGGCTATTCGGGCGTAGGTCAGCCGGGCGTAGACATTCGATGGAGTAGGCGATTCGGGCGTAGGTCAGCCGGGCGTAGGTCACCCGGGCGTAGACATTCGATGGAATAGGCGATTCGGGCGTAGGTCACCCGGGCTGATCCCGTTCTCTTCGCCGGACCTGTACGCCCGCCAGCGGTGGAGGCGCATCCAACACCTGGCGAACGACTTCTGGGCCCGCTGGAGAAGGGAGATCGTCTACGCTGCACAAGAGAGACGCAAATGGACGAGGGTTGTGCAGAACATCGAGGTCGACGACATCGTTCTCGTCGTGGACGACGAGCGCCCGCGCTCGGAGTGGCCGTTGGCGCGTGTCGTCGCTACGCACCCGAGCGGCGACCACCTGGTGCGGAAGGTTCGCGTGCTCCTGGGCGGCTCCGAGTACGAGAGGCCGGTGCACCGCCTTGTGCTTCTCCTGCGGAGGGACTGTACGTGATTCCCCGTCGAGGAAGCCTGATGTGGATTGGTCAGGTCGACCAATCGAAGCACAAAGTGCTCAGTGATCTGCTACGGACTATATTGATCAGTGAGTGGGATGATCAGTGAGCGATCAGTGAGTGCGCGTGCAAAACTGAACTCGCCAGAGGAGCGTGACGATGTGTTGGGTGTTAAGGTGTTACGATGTGATCTCGCGTCGAGATTTAGAGGAAGTGCAAATTTTGTTCAAATTTGGGGGAGCCATGTTCCCGCATTACAATTTGCTTGCGGGTTTCCCCAGGAATAGCGCGGCGAACGCGGCCCTTGATTTGTTTGCGTGGCGCACTGCGCTTCGTGGCCAGTGATTCGGCGCTGAGATATCTGACACGTGGGCTATGCCAAAGGAAGGAGAGAGTAGGTGACAGAATAGATGATATTTATGATTATGTTATTATCCAAATGGTTTGCCAATATGTTACTGACTTGTTACGTTACTGATTTAACCATTTATTTGCTTTATTTCTCATAATTTTGGCTGTGATAATCTATGCTTTATATGAATGAGCGTCATATTTGTATCAATTATCGTTTTTATGGACTGATTGTTATTTATGTGTATTTTTCAGTTATTACGTACATCAAAGAGGCGACAATAGATAAATCCTATCAAACGAATCTTTTGCCTGCCGTAACACTTCATTCTTATGCAAAACAAACAATGCCCATTTACACGTTTCACAAACATCTGTGTCGGCGTGTTCTTCCTCTATTTGCCTCTATTCACACAGAATCGTGAGACATTCTTATGACTGGCTATCGGCACATGGTTTTCGTTTTCATGGGCTTTGCCGGCTAGCTTGATTGGCGTTATGTGTACCCGCGATTTTGCTAACGGACGTAAAAGCTGCCAAATGGGGTTATCAGTGCTGCCAGACCCCTGGCCGCCGTTAAAAACGGTTATTGGTCTCATCAGCCTTCTTAGCGCCGGTATCGCCAGCCTGGAGGACGGAAAATGTCACCGCAGGCGGGTATGTTAACCCGCGCGGGGCTGGGGGGGGGGTAAATTTTACCCCCCCTCGCGAATTTTTGCGATATCTCAAAAACGGCGGCGCGCAGCGCCGCCAAACTTTCAGTACCTTTTCTTACATCAATTTGACACGTTCCCTGAAAATTTGAGCGAAATCCGTCGGAAAATTTTTGAGAAATTGACGTTTTAGTGACGTCATGTTCGCCATTTTCGCCTCAAAAACGGCAAAAGTTCAAACGCCGCTAACATCTTCATTTTTAAAGGAATCAAGACGTAACAAAAAAGGTTATACGTAATTTTACTTTGTCTATCAAATGGCAATCTCGGTTTTTGAAAATTTTGGATTTTGGCCTAAATTTTTTCAAAAAACTGACTTTTTTGGGAAAATCATTATAAAATCCAAAATTTTGAGTCTATAAAAAAACCGGAATATATGTCAGAGAAGTGGTCTATGTGCACCTACATACCAAATTTTAGAAGAATCGGTTCAAAAATGTGGGAGTTATTCAAAATGTTATGACGTCACGACACACAAAATTTTTGAAAAATGACTTTTTTGGAAGTTCTAGACCTCGTACGGAAACAAAAATAGCACCATTCGATTCGCCGTGAAAAACTGCATCAGATAGACACCTTTTTAAGCCTTAACAACCAACTTCAAAATTTGACCTCACTTGACCTGACCTTGACCTGACCTCGACCTGAAATTCATCCAGAGGTGGTCCATATCACTTATTGAGTGTGCCTATTGAATTCTATGAGTAAAATGACCCATAAAACATGTGTCGCACATGCCCTTTTCTATGTTTTGTTTTTTGGTGACCTGACCTGACCTGACCTGACCTTGACCTTGACCTCTGAATGATATTGTATGCAACGAATATTGTCTTGGTAGCCTAAGAACACGTTTTGGGCGATCAGTCTCAGTCCATGACTCCATTCTCCGGCAACTACGGTGCAAGGCCGATACTGTAGAAACTTGCAATTTGTACCCTTGACCTGACCTTGACCTTGACCTCAAACTTTAAATTAAGTACATGTTTCTAGTAGTTCGTGATGAGAGCTTTCGATTGGCGTTTGAATTTTCCAAATCGGACCATTAGTTCGGGAGATAACAGGGGGGGTAAAATTTACCCCCCCCCCCCAGCCCCGCGCGTTCGGCTGGAGACCCCAGCCCCGCGCGGGTTAAGTCAGGCCTTATCGACTCGCCGGGACCTGCGCCCTTTTCATGATGTTGCTGTGAGTAAAACAGGTAGTCATGTTTGGTACAGGAATTAATAACGCATTAGCCTCAGATCCTCAATTACACATTTGTTTCCGTTGTAATCAAATACGTAACTAAATGATCCCGTCTGAGCACAATCCTTCATTGTTTTTTTTTTTTTTAACCTTCACCGGCAGCCGTCCCCGCAGCGTCTATAATTTATTCCGTGTTTTCACTAAAGTACCTCGCGCTCCCGTCACCTTGTCAGTGTAATTAGGTTCCACGTTCCCCGTCAAACAGGCCGCGGCTCTCCTCCAAGTCAACGGAAGACACAGGGCGACTAACGAGATCACCGAGCTAAACTGCTGAGCGTCCTCAGTCGTCTCAGTGCGAGCGAGTGCTGGACTGAACGGCTGCAGCACTATCAGCGTTCTGCTCGTATCTCTCACTCATTCACTCTCGCTCGCTCTCTCTGTCTCTGTCTCTCTCTCTCTCTGTCTCTCTCTCTCTCTCTCTCTCTCTCTCTCTCTCTCTCTCTCTCTCTCTCTCTCTCTCTCTCTCTCTCTCTCTCTCTCTCTCTCTCTCTCTCTCTCTCTCTCTCTCTCTCTGCCCCTCTCACTCCTCTCATTGTCCTTGCGTATCTCTCTTATTCGTCGTATTTCTCTCGCTGGATGTGAACGAGTGCTAATGGACCCTATCAGCTGAGTGGAGAGCCTCTCCAGTTGTTGTGATAAGGGGACACGGTCGTCGTAGTTGCCTCCGGCCGTCCCAGTGGGAAAATCAGCAGCATTGGCGAGTAGTGTGTCCGTCCCGTTACCGTTTTGTCGGGAGCTGCCCCATGCTGATAGTGCTGAAGCCGGGGTGATTAATCTGTCTGCTGGGTCCCCATGGGTAACCTTTTTACTAATACCTGTGGTGGCGGGCTGTCCATAGCTAGAAAAAAGAGCGGGGAGTGATGTGACCTAATGTGCTTGAATTCCCCTCCTTGAATGAAGTTCCATGGTACTTAACGTAGCCAGGTCACATGGGCATGGAAGGGCACTCCTGCATACCTGTTCCACTATGTTTCACATGGTGGACAATTCAATAGGTATGGGACAAAAAAAAATGGTGTAGATTAATGTGCTATTTTATATCCTGTCCCAGCATTACGTAATCAGATCTGACTTTTGCGTTGTGCCGATCCGCCCAACTCAGTACGGTGCCGGAGTTCCTGGAAATGTTCCTAAGGTCGGTCACGAAAAGTTTTGCAAAGCCATTCACTTATTGATGCAAAACTTGTAGATGCAGCCGCAGCCATTTGTTCCTGAAAGGCTATATCCTCCCTACACTGTAAACCAAATCTACAAGTTGGCTCCTTGTTACAAGTTTGGTTCCAATTCGCATAGGCGTCACCTTGTCGATACCTTGTCGATTCACCAACCCCAGGCTTGTTGGCCACCAAACTAACAGTTTGTCTACAAGTTTGGTTCCAATTCGCATAGGCGTCACCTTGTCGATACCTTGTCGATTCACCAACCCCAGGCTTGTTGGCCAACAAACTAACAGTTTGTCTACAAGTTTGGTTCCAATTCGCATAGGCGTCACCTTGTTGAGTACTAGTCTGGGCCTTGTGGGCCTACCAACTTCTGGATAGGCATAGTCGTTGCCTTGTCGGTTCACCAATCCCTGGTTTGTTGATGAACTAGCCTAGCCTTTGACTGGGCATTGCTAGCTTACAAATTGTCAACAAGTAAGTGTACTAACACTCTGTTCGAACTTGCTCTTCCTTACAATCGCTTTGTTTGCGTTGATACTTGATAACCTTAAGAACTTACGATTCGCGTTCGTTTTCAATTGCCACGATACTGATTCAGGAAATATTTTCTATACGGACAGGTTATTTTTTGGCTGGAGGTGGTGCACAAAACCATGACTGGCATCAGTTATTGCTCATGCTCAAAGGCTTGCGCTGACAAGAAACGAAATACTGATGGGTTATATAATCAATGAATGCATACATCACATCCATTCGGAAGTTTCTGGAATCATTAGTGTTTATTACGGTCACGTAATTAATACTATTGACTGGAGACAATTCCTAGTGCATATTTCCGAATGGATGTGGTAAATGCATGAGGTAGGTATACCCAGTAGGTATACCTATCGTGCACCGTCAGCATATAAGTCTTTGAAGCAATAACCGCTGCGTATGTGGAAGAACATGGTTTTGTGCACCGCATCAAGCCAGAAGTATAACATGCCCGTATGACGAATATTTCCTGAACATTAAGCATAACAATAATGGCAGTTGCACGATCACGCAGATACCTAATTCGAATAAATCATGATCGCCAACCAGATTAGCTTTTACAGCCCATATATGTCCATCAGTTAAGTTAAAAATACAAAGAGTTGAATTAAAGGCAAATAAATGTATTTATATATAAAAAACACCGACCGCAAAACATCTGCTCACATGTGCATGCACAGGTCTGGTCCACTTACATTGCGCGCGCAGGGGAAGGGAGGCGTCTCGACCGCGGGTATAGGCACGATTAGTGCGTCCCGCAGGCCAGAGGGGGCCTCACTCACAGCACGAACACCACAGTTCACAGATTTCACTTTTTACTGCACAAATGCTGGAACAGACCTCGTCGCTGCTCCAGGCTGCACGGCGGCCGCGCGACAACTGCTGGTTCGAAACCGCCGCGCCGGGGCCCGCTAACGGTTGGCGGCGACCGCTGATTGGTCCGCCAAGTCTGACGTCATGGGCGCAGCTGACCCTGGCCCTGTTTCACCGGTGATAGCAGCACGCTGCTATCACGTTTCGCGAGCTGACGTCATGTCATGACGCCATACTGTTGACGTGATGGGCATTTCCGGCGCACGATTGCCGCGACCTTGGCCTCGGCATTAAGTGACGTTCGAGCCTAAAAGTAAGAGTTTACGCAGTCATGATAGCATATTTATTTTTAATATATATATTTTTGGACATGATGTATTTAAAAGAAATTGGGTATAAGGGAAATTAGGACGGAAACTTCGAACATTTAGTTGATGACGTAAAATAATATTGCGGCAATCGTGCGCCAGAATTGCCCCTTACGTCAGCAGTATGACGTCATCACATTACGTCAGCTCGCGCAATTTGATAGCAGCGTGCTGCTATCACCGGTGAAACAGGGCCCATGTGTATGCTGACCAGCTGACCAGTACAAGTTAGGCGCCGGTTAAATAACCATGCGGCAACAAGTTTCCAAAACTGGTTAAGAAACAAACGTTGAAACAAATGTAGAGTTGGTCTGGATACTGAGAAGTTGGTGTGCATAGTAACTATTGACTCGTGGTTGTCACCTGACAAGCAATGCACCAGACAACGGCTTGTTTAAAAAGTATCAGTTGGTAAACATACCAAGAGATGATTGGTTATATTACACAAGACATGTCAATTTGGTTTACAGTGTACGTGCCATGGAACTTCGTGTTCGGGTCAGCAGCGGCGACTTTTGGCTCGCTCTATTCTCGATAAAATAGTTCAACACTCTGGTTCCATTCCTGCAATAGCTTAACCCGCGCGGGGCTGGGGTCTCCAGCCGAACGCGCGGGGCTGGGGGGGGGGGTAAATTTTACCCCCCCTGTTATCTCCCGAACTAATGGTCCGATTTGGAAAATTCAAACGCCAATCGAAAGCTCTCATCACGAACTACTAAAAACATGTACTTAATTTAAAGTTTGAGGTCAAGGTTAAGGTCAGGTCAAGGGTACAAATTGCAAGTTTCTACAGTATCGGCCTTGCACCGTAGTTGCCGAAGAATGGAGTCATGGACTGAGACTGATCGCCCAAAACGTGTTCTTAGGCTACCAAGACAATATTCGTTGCATACAATATCATTCAGAGGTCAAGGTCAAGGTCAGGTCAGGTCAGGTCAGGTCAGGTCACCAAAAAACAAAATATAGAAAAGGGCATGTGCGACACATGTTTTATGGGTCATTTTACTCATAGAATTCAATAGGCTCACTCAATAAGTGATATGGACCACCTCTGGATGAATTTCAGGTCGAGGTCAGGTCAAGGTCAGGTCAAGTGAGATCAAATTTTGAAGTTGGTTGTTAAGGCCTAAAAAGGTGTCTATCTGATGCAGTTTTTCACGGCGAATCGAATGGTGCTATTTTTGTTTCCGTACGAGGTCTAGAACTTCCAAAAAAGTCATTTTTCAAAAAATTTGTGTGTCGTGACGTCATAAAATTTTGAATAACTCCCACATTTTTGAACCGATTCTTCTAAAATTTGGTATGTAGGTGCACATAGACCACTTCTCTGACATATATTCCGGTTTTTTCGATAGACTCAAAATTTTGGATTTTATAATGGTTTTCCCAAAAAAGTCAGTTTTTTGAAAAAATTTAGGCCAAAATCCAAAATTTTCAAAAAACCGAGATAGCCATTTGATAGACAAAGTAAAATTACGTATAATCTTTTTTTGTTACGTCTTGATTCCTTTAAAAATGAAGATGTTAGCGGCGTTTGAACTTTTGCCGTTTTTGAGGCGAAAATGACGAACATGACGTCACTAAAACGTCAATTTCTCAAAAATTTTCCGACGGATTTCGCTCAAATTTTCAGGGAACGTGTCAAATTGATGTAAGAAAAGGTACTGAAAGTTTGGCGGCGCTGCGCGCCGCCGTTTTTGAGATATCGCAAAAATTCGCGAGGGGGGGGGGGGGGTAAAATTTACCCCCCCCCCCAGCCCCGCGCGGGTTAAGTCAAATATGTTTACGTTGTCTTTCTCTTCGTGTAAGGCGTAGCCATTTCATCCGCAGTCAAGTCATGTCAGCTGTCAAGCTATTAGGCTGTTAGTTAGATGACACAAGCTGTATTATTTAAGTTGTTTCAGTTCCACTTGTTTGCCAAATTTCTTGATAATGCTTAATTAGTTTACCGCTGTTGTATATTCATTGTGAATTCAAGTCTAGTACTTGCATACGAAATCACTCGTATGAAACCATGAAGGTCAAAAATAGTCGAGGAACATTTGGCCTCCTTGACACAACTCAGCCACATTAGCATTAAGGTCGCTTGACATCCCCGTCTCTCCTGCTTTTTCATCATCTATCCAACATCCACCAGAACTGACGTTAGTTTCTATTTTGGCCGACAGGTGGCGGTGATGATAATGACGTTCATGTCTGTGGACCGGTTTCTGGCCATCGTGTACCCGATGATCCGACAGAGAGCCAGTAACCACATGTCGCGCACGGTGCTGGGCTTCATGTCGGTCATCTGGACGGTCGGCCTGATCATCGCCCTCGTGCCAGGTGGGTACGACGGGGCCAGACTGTCACGGTCTACCCAATGATATCCCATAATATCAGGACGCTCGTAAATATTGTTCATTTTGAATTGTAATGGTTTTCAATATATTTTTGATTGATTAATTGATTGATTGCCGCGGCCGAGTAAAAAATGGCAATCTGGTAATGAACTTGATTTAGGTAGTCAAAACAAATCAGATATCAACTACAGCTAAATTCATCAAATAATGAGCTTGAAATAATACAGAAAGGAGACAGGTATATGTGTGATTATGTGTGATTGTGTGAAGTAACTAGTTAGAGCATAACTTCAATTTTTCATAATTGGTTAAAAGTTATCCCGCCTGAGTGACCTTCGTTTGTTGGCTGACCGCAGTGTTCTACTGGAGAAGCTACAGCACCTTCTACGGCATCAACGGCATCTGCTTCCCCCTGCACGTCCAACGACCGGACTTTGTCGGCTGGAAGTACTCGGCATTCATCTTTCTCGGCATCAACGTCTTCAGGTAAGTCTCCAGTTACAGCTACAACTATTTATTTCTGAGTGTCCCTTCAATGTTCTAATGATTTATTGCAGTTATAGATTAGACTGTGTACCTATTCAGGATCGTATTTGATTGAAATTGTGGTTAATTTTTTTGCATGTTGGAAGTTATCAAAAGGCATTCTTCAACAATAAACATGTGCTAAAGAATCTGATCAACACTCGGCTCACCGGCTTCCATTCTTTTTCATCAAATCTCTCGCCGCAATGCATTATTCCACTTTTCAGCTTGCCCTAGATTACTATCGTGCCTTACTCCACGCCTTCATTCACCGGCACTTTGGAGGCGGAGAGTGGCGCGGATTTGCTACAGGTCGCAATGGGAACGCGTTTCAGTGTTCCATCGCGTACCCTGGCGTGCCCAGTGCTCGGCCATGAATCCGGCGCTGAAATTTCTGTTGTCGCACTGCTCCCGAGACTCGATTACGTCCGTGACGACCGGGGCAGGGTGGAGGCAGGGTGGGTGGAGGGTGCTACTTCCATTCATCGTCCGACTCGCCACGTGCCTTCAGGTGCCACAGTTGAGCGCCGTACCGGGCGCATCAGTGACGTGCCCGCACTTGTTGGTACTTATGTTACGTTTTGCTGATGGGTGGCTGTAAAGACGTGCTAGAGGACTGCTAGTGCTAGGCTTTCATATCTTAGTTCTTTTCTTATTCACGGCAATTTTTAATGCGATAATTGGAAAGGATTTACATAGAGACAAATACTCGTGTTACGCCTAAACATTAATTGGATGGAAGCGTTTAACTGATTTATATTCCTCTTTTATAATGCAATGTCACTTTTATCCAATACCTCGATCTCAGTAGTGTTCGGCCACTGTTGTTTTTAGCACATTGCCAACTGCTGGCGTTTCTTACCACCTCATTGGCGAAAAGCATGAAAAGCATGTGGTCTGCAGTGTTCACTATGGAGAGGCTGATCAGTGTAAACATATGTATCCAATATAAGACCGAACCGACAGTATGTTGATCAAATCGCCACCAAACAGTCCAACGATTTCAGAATGCGTCTGGAGAATAGTGTAATGTTAACCTTATAAGTTGGATATCAATTGCTAAGATCAAAAGCTGCCGAACACCTTTGTACCGATGTAGAAAATTACCACACCTCCTCGGTGTTATCAGTCTTTGATCAGCGATGCAAAGATGGCGTATATTTACAAATAGCTCGCCGTGCGCTGATGGGAGCCGTGAGATTGAAGGGCTGCGATGTATAAGGTAGCTCAAGTAAAGGCCGCCGTCCACTGGTTAGGCGCACAATATGCGCGTAATCGTTTAGTACCTAGTAGAGTTGCAAAGTTTTCCCCATGGGCTGCTACCGGCACCGCCCCGCCCCACAGAAATTTTCTGGGATACCGGCATGCTACCACCCCCCAAGCAAAAACGCCGCCAAATTACCGGCATACTAAAAACCTGCATTCTTGATTCTGGCTTACCCCTACATGAGATGCCACATTTTGGCAAGTTCAGTTACCGCCCCACCCAGCAGCCACCCATTGTCCAACCAAAACTCCAGCAGCCTGATTTTGGCTGAGTTTGCCCCACAAATACCACAATTTTGAAACTCAATTCCAGTTTACAGCTGTTAAAATATCAACTGTAATCAAAGACGTATTGCCTACAACAAGCCTACACACATTCATCAAAAAAGCAAGGTAAAAAAGAACTTGAAATTACTGAAATGTGTTCCTGAAGACTGCACAGTGAGCAGCAATCACATTTACCACAATCGTTCTTATTTTCCACATTACCCTAAAATGAACTATAGCTAGTTATAAATCACAATATAAAAAAAAACTACAGATTTGGCCATGTTCCTAACTGAGGAAGCGAGATCAACATCTGCTTTTTCCTATCCGCCATGGCTTGTTGGCTCGTGAGTAAGATATGAATCATGTAAAAATATGTGTTAATAACTCACTTATCCTGAGAAGTCACCAAATAATATGTATAAAAACGATATAATATCCTCTCCCATCTCAAACGCGGGAACAAACACAAGGTTATAAAGGATCAAAACAGATGCGCCATAACAGTTTTTAACCAGCTGATTAAAACACTGCAAAACAAGTTTTAGGACTGCAAACTACTGCCTCGTGAATGATTTTTTTTGATAAAAATCATCAAACACGATATTAAAATTCAATAAAATCAACACTGTGAGTGTTATTCACTACAAGAAGATCCACTTCTCTTGAGTAATTCAACCAAAAGAAAGGGCATATGAATAAATATTACGTCATCAGCTTACATCCTTTTTTTAGGGGACAGAGGATCTTAAAAGTCAATCCTTGGTTGCTTGATCAGCTGATCATATTGCGCCACTTTGTATTCATTTGGTCTGCATGTTGTGTTTTCTTGTAAAGATAAGACAAAATGCCAGTTTAATTCATTTTCATTTCATTTTGGGACCGAAGTTAGGCTCAGGGCTTCCAACACCTGCCTTTTCAGCTGGATTTTCAGTGTCAAATTCTTTGTAGAGTATCTCAGACCACATCTCAGGACTCAAGGCCAGTTTCCAAACAATGTGTTTTGTGTTGTTTTGATTCTGCCTTTTGCCTAGGGAATGTTGCAATTAACATTAATTTATTTTATTGTATTATACCTATTACCTACCATTAGACTTACTAATTGGTTGTGCTTTTGCAACATGAATGAGTATTCTTCCTTTGATAGACCACAGTAGATTCTTGACAATTATTATTAGAGCCAAACCTGTGAAATGCTGAGGTTCATGTGTACAATTACCCTAGCAATGGAACTTCTACCACAAAATGTATTTTGCAGTGGCTAAGATTGCTGTTATTACAATTCAATAGCCTCTTAGTGTCCAAAGTTTGAATCATATGCTGATAATTTTGTTTTGTGCAAAATCAAAAATACCGGCATGCTACCGGCAGGATATGCCAAATACCACGAAAAAACCTGCGGTAGTGAAAAATTACCGGCATGCCGGTAGTGCGGTAGGGAAATTTTGCAACTCTAGTACCTAGTGCACACTGAAAACTTGAAGTGTTTTAAGTCGTCATGAGTATTGAGTAGTAATGTAATCTTGAGTCGTTAGCGCATGATTCGACACCCAACAGACGAATAATTATCAGCAGAATGCGATTCATCTGAACCGCATTCGGCGCGCAGCCTATAGACTTCAATGTTAAATTCGGCGCGCACTAAACCAGTGGACGGCCGCCCTTAGTGGAGAGCATGGATGCAGGCCACTTACTTAACCCGCGCCCCGCTGGGCTATTCAGCCATACGCGCCCTGCTGGGGGGGGGGGGGGGCAGATTCTGCCCCCCCTGTCTAACTTCCGAACCGATGGTCGTAGAAAGACGGGGAAAACGGCAATCGAAAGCTCTCAACAAGGCGGATCTTAGGAGCCCAAAATTTTTTGCTTAAGTAGGTCAGAGGTCAGGTCAAGGTCAGGTCAAGGGTACAAAATGCAAGTTTCTACAGTATCGGCCTTGCACCGTAGTTGCCGAAGAATGGACTGAGCCTGATTGCCCAAAACGTGTCCTTAGACTACCAAGACAATATTCGTTAAATACAATGTCATTCAAAGGTCAAGGCCAAGGTCAGGTCAGGTCAGGTCAGGTCACAAAAAACAAAATATAGAAAAGGGCATGTGCGACACATGTTTTATGGGTCATTTTACTCATAGAATTCAATAGGCACACTCAATAAGTGATATGGACCACCTCTGGATGAATTTCAGGTCGAGGTCAGGTCAAGGTCAGGTCAACTGAGGTCAAATTTTGAGGTTGGTTGTTAAGGCCTAAAAAGGTGTCTATCTGATGCAGTTTTTCACGGCGAATCGAATGGTGCTATTTTTGTTTCCGTACGAGGTCTAGAACTTCCAAAAAAAAATCATTTTTCAAATTTTTTGTACGTCGTGACGTCATAAAATTTTGAATAACTCCCACATTTTTGAACCGATTCTTCTAAAACTTGGTATGTACGTGCACATAGACCACTTCTCTGACATATATTCCGGTTTTTTTCGATACACTCAAAATTTTGGATTTTATAATTATTTTCCCAAAAAAGTCAGTTTTTTGAAAAACTTTGGGTTCAAAATCCAAAATTTTTAAAAAACCGAGATAGCCATTTGATAGACAAAGTAGAATCACGTATAACCTTTTTTGTTACGTCTTGATTCCTTAAAAAATGAAGATGTTAGCGGCGTTTGAAATTTTGCCGTTTTTGAGGCGAAATTGGCGAACATGACGTCACTAAAACGTCAATTTCTCAAAAATTTTCAGACGGATTTCGCTCAAATTTTCAGGGAATGTGTCAAATTGATGTATGATAAGGTACTGAAAGTTTGACGTCGCTAGCGTAACGCGTTTAGAAGTTATTGGCGAAAAACGGGAGGGGGGCAGATTCTGCCCCCCCCCCCCAGCGGGGCGCGGGTTAAAGTGCCTACCTATTTAATTAGATTTATTTTATTGCATTGTTTACAACTCTTCTCAGATTTCTAACCGCATTTAAATATTCATATCACACCCAATGTTGTAAGTGCCGTCTTGCAGACATTTCAGCACTTATTTGCAGTTCTGCACTCATTTCCTCTGCGCAGCAGCCCATCGAGGCTGCTCAGTTTTACGTAGTTCGTGTTCTAATCTGGTCGGAAACTGTAGCTGTCAGTGGTGTTTACCTTCTGTCGGATCGCTGTCAGATTCGGATGGGATCGGCGCGGTGCAGGAAGCGCGCAATACTCTCCCTCTGTTAGCTGGACCCCGCTCAGCTGGATACTCAGAGCAGAGGGGCTGGAACGTTATCGCTGGTGCAGTTCCGGAGAATTTGATTGGAGGAATTCGCTGCTAATTACATAGTTCTTTGAATCACGAGCTTTTTGGTAATAGTGACTCTTCTGCCACTACTACAACTTTTTACAATAAAGTAGAAAAATATCTACAAGCTATGAGACATGTAAACCGAAGGAGCACCATTCTTACTGGCTACGCTTTTATTAGAAACGCCATCGCGATGAACGGACACCGCTGCTACACATGTTACCGTTGTGGGGTAACAGTATTGTGAGCAGAGTAGACCACCTACGCCTGAAGCGTCTGTACAGCCGACAGTCGGCTTTATATAACTATATATTGACTCGTAACATGTTTTGGGCTTCATTTAATTGAAATGATCGGTAGCATGCCAATAGTTACAAAATAAATAAATCACTAACAAAATAAATAATCAACTACAAAATAAATTAAGGCAACGAGCCCTGCTATTTTATTTACCGATTACTTTAATAATGATATTGTTAGGCCAGTAACTTGGATCTAATTTGTTGACGTTCACTAATCAGCGGCCATAGATGGTCACCAGTGAGAGTTGCAAGATGAAAGAAAACTGCCTACCAAACTAGTCCTCGGGCTCTAATGTTGTAAGCAACGCCACAGATGCATAACGGAAACTTTTTCAACTTTTCATAAATGAATCATCAAACTTTTTTATCAACGCACACTACTTACCTGCGCAATTGCATATTTCATGGCATATGCGAAGTCGATATAAGCACATCAAAAGCGCAAGCAGTAAATGCACCAGTACTCATGGGGCTGCCAAACTTCTGAAATTATGACAAAGTCGCGGCACTTTGCTGACAACGTGACCGAGGCCCAAATGACCTCGCTGGTCCAACTTGGGGGCTCCCGTCAATCGTCTCTCTCTCTCTCTCTCTCTCTCTCTCTCTCTCTCTCTCTCTCTCTCTCTCTCTCTCTCTCTCTCTCTCTCTCTCTCTCTCTCTCTCTCTCTCTCTCTCTCTCTCTCTCTCTCTCTCTCTCTCTCTCTCTCTCTCTCTATCTCTCTATCTCTCTCTCTCTTTCTCTCTCTCTCTCTCTCTCTCTCTCTCTCTCTCTCTCTCTCTCTCTCTCCCTGTCTGCTGTCTTCTCCCTCTCTCTCTCTCTCTCTCTCTCTCTCTCTCTCTCTCTCTCTCCCTGTCTGCTGTCTTCTCTCTCTCTCTCTCTCTCTCTCTCTCTCTCTCTCTCTCTCTCTCTCTCTCTCTCTCTCTCTCTCTCTCTCCCTTCCTCCTAATTGATTCCCAGTTTGACCTTTTCTGGCCGTAATCAATCATTGCCATTGGCCATCCGTCCCCTGCACCAGTGGGTGGGTATATCTGCCATGATCGGTACGATCGCTTATGCCTCTCCCGACCCTTATGATTATCCCAGGGGAATCCGTAGAAGCCAGTCCTAAGCGAAGTTCTCTTACAACGATAAGTTGACGGAATTGGTGGAAGTGGATTGAAGACTTCATTCAATCCAGTCGCCAAAACAGTCAAGAAGGGAGAACGACAACGCATATTGCCTGCGGTGAAAAGCTAGACCATCGTTGTCTCCGGGGCTTTGTGTTTGCGCATCTGTGCGCGCCTATTGACTATTGCGACTGCTGTAAGACTTGTAAAGTTTTGAGTGGGCTACTGTGCAGGTGAACTTTTAGTAAAACTTACACAATTGCTTACGAGTTACGACCCACAAAGTTCAACAGACAACTTCGGATTCGCTGAAGAGGGTACGAAGAACATTGTTTAATTTTCGTATAGTTAGTCCGATTAATTGTCCAACACACAATTTCCGATGATGCGACATTGCCTTCTAAGAAAAACGTTATCATAATGCCACCACTCAGCAGTGCACGTCATCCTTCTGACGCTTGGCAATCGTATCTCATCAGATAACGAGAGAATGAAGAGAGTGACGGCTTTTTCTGACCATCTTACATTGCCGTGTTCGGATCAAGCTTTCACAAATTGCTTATAGCTAATACTTTGGCGCGAAGAATTGCAAACATATTATAAATGAATGAAGAGTCCACTGAAAGACTAAGTATTTCAGCGGTGCTATGCTATTTTTTGCAACAGTTGCAACATATCTACAAGCCGTTGAGCGGATCACCGTACCTACTCGTATCTCTCATCGACCAGTAGGTATCTCCGGGCTCCGGACAGTGGTGTCTCCGGGCTCTGGACAGTGGTATCTCCGGGCTCTGGACAGTGGTATCTCCGGGTCCCGGGCAGTGGCGTCTCCGGGCTCCGGGTTCCGGATTCCAGGCTGTCTGTACCACCCAGCGCGTCAGACCAGTTTACGGCAACACTCAGGAGCGAGCCGCGCTGCCGGAGAGGCAATAACCGTCTGAGACCGGGGATCATCTCCCGAGAAACAGCCACCAGAGCTCGTCGGCAGCCAGCTGCGTTACAGAGCCGTCCGCGGCAGAGACCCGGACCGCAATCTGCTGCCGGCGGTAGCAATGAGGCAGTTTTAAGTTCAGAGCCTGACAAAGAGTGGTCCGCAACTAGTGGACGAGTTCAGGTTGGCGATCATGAGAGTCATTTATCGAGAGCGGTATTTCCGGGACCTGGCAGGCGGCCAGCTCTCCGATCCGGTCAGAAATATTCGGTCATTGGTCACCGCAAGGTGGCCATGGTGGGCACTGAGAGGACAGGTCAGAGGTCAGAGGTCAGTGGTCAATGGTCGGTAAATGGTCATAAGTTGGTGGTCAGCGGTCAGTGACGTCAGCCCTAAGTCAGTGGCCACTAAGTGCTATGTAGTCGGTTACTGACGGTCATCAGTCGCAGCCAGCAGTCAGTGGGACCTGCAAGCCGTTGTGGACAGCGTTTGTCGGTGATCCAGCCCCCCCCCCGTCTCCGGGTCATCAGTGGACGCTCATCGGTCACCTCTGTTCAGCGACGTGACCGGTGACCGAGCCGCCGAGGACCCTGATTGGCCGCATCAGTGCTCACGGCGCCACCGTCGTCCCTGATTGGCCACATTACGGCACAATGAGCGGCGTGAGCAGCAAACGGCGGCCGTCGATCACAGTCGTGCCCCCGGCTGGTCGTGCTCGTGTTCACCCCTCCGCCCCGCCGTCCCCGGGGGTGTCGTGAGACGTGCCGCAGTCTCTACGCCACTGATCAGGCGGACGGGGCGTGCCTCCAACGCGACCGGGCGAGGATATTAGAGATAGTGATGGACGTTTTTGCTGTACAATCGGCGTTGCCTGAGTAATACTCAGTGAGTATAGAACAAATAAATAACCGGAGACGCCTGAGAAACTCGGGTGACACTTGTGGAGGACGTTGCTTATTCACGGCATCAAGCTTGTGTTTCTGCTGAAATGCGGGGCCGGCAATATCTGCAACTAGAAATTATTCCAACACTGCATGTCGTTGTGTGCGTGCGATAGCAAAGCATCATGCAGTGCTAAACACGCAACGCAACAGTCAATATGGTTGCATTGTCACAGGACATTCAGAGATGCCACGAGACCAGGGTCAGACATATCCATACGGAGGTCGGGCCCGCCGCCATGCGTCGGTTACAGCTCGTGGGGTCAGTGATACCAGCCTCAGGGTCACGATGGTTGCTATAGTGTTAGTTCCAGCAAATTTGACTTACGGCTGCCTTCTCCGTAAGCTCTGAGCGTCTATCAGACGCTCATTTTCTTGGTAGTCCATTGTATCCCACGATAGTGTAATGATGCAGTCAACTACATATAGCGTTGAACAGTTTCTGACAAATGAAGTGTTTTGCTCCCTGGGATCGGGTTTCCGCTCAATGGCTTTGATGTATGGCGCTATAACGGATACTTCTTACAGAAACAGAACGAAAAGAGATCGGTTTATATAACGCTTATTAGAGCTTCAGCACATCTATTGTATTTTCCAAAGGACCTTTCGGCATAAAAGAAGCGATTTCGAAGCACGGATGAACAATGGAATTACTGCAAAGCAGAAAAAGGATTTATAGGGAAATGAGTTCAAAAAGTTCTTTGATGGTGGCCCACTTTGCATTTTGTGTTTAGATTGATTCCTTTGAAGTTTGAACGTAGGGCTTCGTATGTAGGAAGACATATTTAGGTATAGGAGACTATTGATTTGCGTTTGATTACATTTGGGTGCATTGTAATGATTTCAGACTTAAAATATCACCGCAAACGTGGATAACATTTCATAGAAAATAGAAATTTGCTATTGTAACGTTCAATTCAACGCATGAAGTACTGAAACACGTGACGGACAAAACAGAATGTAAAACACGCTTATTGTTTCCAATTAGTTCATGAGTTTATGCGCATGCACTACTATGCATTTCAGACCCCATGAGACCCTGTTTTTTGGCGATAATTTATTTAATATTCGTCCAATTTGCTTCAAATTTTCACAATGGACATTTCAGCTCAAGCGCCAATTTTCGTCAATATGGTCTCTTAACAAAATATTAAATTTAAGGGTACTTGTCGTTGCCTCGTAATGTTAAAATCGGTTCCGTAAATTCGTCAGTGGAGTAGAGGCTATCCGTGCGTACGCATGACGTCAAAAACACGTGACCATTAAGCTCCGCCCTCCCGGCGGACGGGGCGGTGACCTTGGCCGGTCAGTCGGCTGCGTGGAGCGGGCGGCGGTGGCTGCCGCACCGGGGCGGCTCGCGTGGAGCGTAGCTGCCGTGCAGTTGTTGCAGCCGTAAATTCATCGAATGAGCAAAAAAAAAGCGCGCATAAGTAACGCACTAGCTGAAGCCCTTGACTTTGTATTTATCACAAATGTACGTACTTCCTGTTCACTCACAAAAATATAAATTCCACACAAGATTCGGGGCTTGTGAAAAAAAAAACGCACATAAAAGACGCTGTTGATTTCAAGTGGTTGCGTAAAATTATGTATCAGGTCAGACTACGTCCAAATTACAAAAAAAAAATGTGTTTCTTAATTCTACAGTCTACACCTTTTATGTCGGAACATTTTTATGTTTCTAGGGCTCTGTAGGCCTGACAGCTCTTCCTGCGAAACCTTTCCCGTATATACGGGAAATATATAGTCAACACTATATAGTGTTGACTGTTCCCGTATAGTGCTCAACGTCCGCCTGCCACATTCCTATTTCTTTTTGTGCACGATTTAACAATATAACACGTATGTACAGCGATAAAGGACAATTCGACCACACGACACATCACGCTTCTGCTCCACCCGGCGCCCCGCACCGCTTTACGAATCACGAATACGGTCGTCTCGCTGGAGTGATGCCCCAGGCAATCGGCCGCGCCCGCGACATAAGTCTTCATTCTACTTTGTTGCTTTCTGCGCCTTCCTCGGAAACATTTATTAAAGCTGCCAAATACAGCTTATCAATATTTATCATGTATATCAATATATTTGGGTCATGTGGAGGCTTACGTATGATCTCACAGGTAATCGGGTATAGTGACCTGACCCAACCTGACGATCAGATAGGTGCAACTCCGGCGTAAATAAGTGCCCAGAGTCCAAGAGTTCATCTATCTTTTCTCTTACGGCCGATTCGGTCCTATAATATAATTGATCCTACTCTGATTCTTAGGCCAGTTTTACCAACAGAAAAAAGGCCGCCTGCCGGAAATTTTCACATAAGGACCGCTTCACATACGGAGCGTAAACGCGATGGGCACGTAATCAGATAGGGCTTTGCTTTTTACGCTCCGTATCTGAAGCAGTCTCCGCAAAAAAAAAATCGGCAGGCGGCTATTGTTCTGTTGGTAAAACTGGCCTCTGATCATTATGAATATTATGAGCTGGTTCGACGTTAAAATACCAAAATATGGAGAAGAGGACACCACTGCCCTCGAACGGATAATTTTTGGGCTTTCGTCCCGAAACAACTTTGCCAGCTCCATTGTCTCCAGTATGCGGTCCTGATGCGACCTCTCCGCGGTGCTGACGCCGACTGCCCATCGCGGTCACGGCCAGTGGGCGGAGTTAAGTTGGGCCCGGCGTAACGTGATTGGCCAGCGCTCCTATCCAATCCGGTGCGGCAGCGAGCGAGCCTCTATCCGGGTGCAAAAACTGATTAACATTACGAGCCAACGACAAGTGCTCTAAATTTTGATATTTTGTTAAGAGACCATATTGACAAAAATTGGCGCTTGAGCTGAAATACCGTATGCCAAAATTTCAAGCTGATTGGACAAAAATTGGAGAAATTATCGCCGAAAAGCAGGGTCTCATGGGGTCTGAAATGCATAGTAGGTATGCAGGAAGATCAACATTAGTTCATGTGAATACTCGATATGCTCATTTAGTGCTCAATGAACTATGCGACTAGGTATATGATGCATACTTCAAGGTATTAGTATGTAGTTAATGCCTTATTTACCCTTCTGCTGAGGAGAGGAAAGGGCTTGAATAGGGAAGACTCTTAATCGGTGTGACGTCACCGGTCCTTGAAATGGCGGCAGTGAGAAGCGGAGTACAACGCCACTAATTGTCGCCAAGCCCAAGATCACGAAGCAGGGTTGGGTTCCACCTTATAGGCATCCCTTCATGGCTTGTGAGCTAGTGAGCCAGTTAATTAACAACATGCCAACTTCATTATGAAATAACTTTAAAACGTACAAAAAACGAAACGTTAGCATAATATGGACTATAGGGTAAACACAGATGCTGACTGTTTCTAAGATTTCTTAACTGAAACTCCAATCTAAAGGGTTTGCTATTGACTTAGCCTATTCTGAGCCACGAAACAAATTGTTGTTTGATAGGAAATCTCCCATCAGTCGTTTGGAACAAAAAGTGTTTTACTCTTCTTGTACGTTACAGCATTGTTAAAGAAAATTCCAGCGGCTTAATGGCACACGAGAGTCGCCCAGTACTGTTGTCTGTCAGAGTTGCTCGCTCACAAATCTTCCCCTCCACAATATCTCTTGGCTGCGCTGGCTGGCTTAGACACGCTTGCAGCTGACGTATGTCCTGTCACCTCAAACGACCAGCTACCCGACAAAATAAGCAGTGACGTAAATCGACATCCGGACCGAGAACCTGAACGCTTAGTACGCTGTAGTGACAACCGTTTTTGTATGCTTCCGTGACATCTGCTACTTATTTGATTTATTGTTGCTATAAAATGTTTGCTTTTGAAATAAATACTAAATAGTAAATAGTAATATTTTCAAACGAGTCGTTTCCCGGATATATCATATATAGCTTGACAGGGTGGAAAGTAATTACGCGAACATACTTTTTCGTCTTCTAGTAATGAAAAAAACGGCGGTGACATAAACAATATATGTTTTACTTTATCCTTATCTAGTTGCGATGCATTGACATAGGCGTTCCGGCATGATTTACATCAGCATGTGAAGATCTGTTGGCCAAAGCTCAGCCCACACCTTATGGAGCTGTCCAGTGAGGAAATCGGTATAGGTGGCTCCTTGCAGCTTTTAGACGGTCTCCTGAGGAGTCATCTGGAGATTTTTAATCGAATTGAGGCCCAGGCGTTTCCCAGATCAGCTTTTGTATGTCCTGAAGAAAAACAGGTTCTCACAGCACCAGTATTGCGTTTTGTTGGCCGTGAAATAAGGATTTCACCAATCACGAAGAGCAGTTTCTTTGCGTCGGGCACAAAAGTGCGCTCAATCATTTTGCCCCTTTCGTTGCACGGTGGATTAGACAGAGACACTCGTCTTGGAAGATGTTCCACCGGTTGAATACTTTATTTTTAGTGACCTTTTTTAGCGCTACACGCAATTCTGACACCACCCGGGGGCTCGTGACCCACTGATGTGTTCCTTTGCCGGATGTTTGAAGGTTGGGACGGACGGGACATAGGACGCAACAGCAGCCCTCAGAGCAGTTGTTCTGCAGGTTTGACGGATGAAACAGTTTCACAGATGTCTCACCCAACCACAAATCCAGCTGCCTGTCCTCCTCTGTCCATCTTTGATTGTCTTTGAAAAGCTTCAATTAACAATTCTGCTGTTAATTCGTGAATTTTGGTCATCCCGAGGGTTTGTATGACTTAATTTTCGAATTTTTGCGTATTAATGTGCTAATCGTGATATCCTAGATCGGGTACCCGGCCAGAGTAAGCTATTTTGCCAGTTTTCGGGTCGACTGGCGTCGTTTTGTCGCCGACATGGTGACCACCCGCCCGGCGACAGAATTCGCCGAGGGGTTGCTGCCGCGGACGGCTTTGCTTTTTAAGTCCTCTCAAGTGTTATTATGTTTAAAAAAACGTATAATTGTGCAATGCTGGTGCTGAGACCGCTACGAATCCCTTCTCCGCCAGTCCAGCGAAAATAATCACAAACGCTTTCCCTGGGAGCTCCAAATTGAGCTCTTTGCCTATTTCGGTCTTGTGCAGCGTATGGTGTCTGCACCATTTTAAGTCGAGAGGTGTTTAAGACCTTCCAGGTCATTGTTCAAAGTTAGGTCACTTTTGGTAGATGAGGCGACAACAAACACGACCAATTATGTTCCATGACAGCCCGTACTCATAAAAATGCTCCACTGACGGTCAAAATTGTAAGAAAATACATGTTCGCGTAATTACTTTCCACCCTGTACTTTGTTCTTTTAGCATATTATTAACTTTCATTAACCCTGATATTTGCATGGTGAAATGTCGTCTATCAGAGTGTGCGGATGCGGCAAATCCCTCTTCAAGTCCTGGGGCATGACTAGTGAATAATGGAATGGAGGGCTCTAAAGCATTGACCACTTAATCCTTACTACCTCTGCTCAGTAGCTCCGTGAATTCCTTATCATAAATTTTGAGTCGTTTTACGAGGAACCACGACTTCGGATTGTTTGATGTGAGAGTTGATCATGTCATCCGTCCGCTTCTTTTTCTAGTCTTTACACGTGGTTGGTGTGACGGTAGACGCTTGACTCCCATATTGTTCAGAGATGGCGCTAGTAGTGGGCGCCTGAAACTAGACTGTTCCGCATGACAACAATTCACAGTGGATGGAGTCTGCGCATGGTCTGCGCGGCAAGCCGCGAACGGGAACGCTGTTTTCCATTCCCGTCCAGAGATGGCGCTAGTAGTGGGTGCCTGAAACTAGACTGTTCCGCATGACATCAATTTACAGTGGATGGAGTCTGCGCGGCAAGCCGTGGACGGGGACGCTGCTTTCCATTCCCCTCCAGAGATGGCGCTAGTAGTCAGCGCCTGAAAGCATACTGTTCCGCACGACTCGAAACGTAGCCGCGCGCCCGTCGAGTTTTGCGAATCGCTTTCAATTACTCCTAGCATAAGTGCGCAACATAGTTTCTCAGTACAATCCGGTTCCCTCAATCAATCTTTCAATGAATTTGCAGAACGTTCACAATAAAAGGCACCTTCCAGACACATTTTTCCGTAACTATAGCACATATCAAAGAGTGAAAAATCACATAGGAAATGTTACTACATTTTATGCAGCTTGCAGAATATTGAACATCAATGAGTGCTGTGAATTGCGATTTTGAGATATTCTGTCCAAAACGGGTGCGTACGGGAGCCTTTGGTGAAGAGTAATGTGATCGTCCCTTTCCAGTGCATTATGTTCATTGCTGAGGACGCGATAGAGAGTTGAAATAACTAACCACCCATTCCATGTTTCTCCTCCGTGCCGGCAGTCTGATCCTGATCATCGGCTCGTACGCGGCCATGTTCTTCAACATCCAGCAGACGCGGCGGAACACGCCGCTGGTGGTGAGGGAGGTGGAGGTGGCGCTGCGCTTCTTCTGCATCGTCGCCACCGACTGCCTCTGCTGGACGCCCATCGTGGTCACCAAGGTGCTCGTGCTCATCGGCGTCCAGATTCCCAGTGAGTTCAGCGATCGGCGCCGGGAGTTAAAATGAGTGTTGAGAGGCTGGGAGCTTCCAATGTGCTTAGAACGCTATGAGTTTCCTATGAGACTCGGTACGGAAGCGAGAATCTTTTAGAGAACTGAGCGGGACGTATCTAGTGCTTCTGGTGCAATGGTATTGATGGGCTAGGCCCATATATACTGCTGAGCCTCCGGACTGGTTCTTTGTCCGATAAAATAATGAAAAAAGAAACTTTCGGAAGCCATACCCTCCACGTTACGAGTGTATATAATTGCCAAATGCAGCAGATGTCATAAGGAAAATAAAATATAACTATTACTTTTTTAGTCTCCAAATTAACTTTTGTGGACAATTGCAGGCGTAGCTCCAGTGCTGGAAATGAGGCCGCTTTCTGGTCCCGGCGTTTTATTCTCCTCGCGGGTTAATCCCGTCCAGCGTTTAGCCTTTCGGGACCCACTCAGGGTCGCGGTTGTTTTCGCCGCTCGCCCCAGTCGAGATGCGAAGTTAATCGTCACACGAAGCTTATTTAGGGCCAGCCAAACCAGTCTAGTCTGGAGTTACTGTTAACCCGCGCCCCGCTGGGGGGGGGGGGGGCAGAATCTGCCCCCCCTCCCGTTTTTCGCCAATAACTTCTAAACGCGTTACGCCAGCGACGTCAAACTTTCAGTACCTTATCATACATCAATTTGACACGTTCCCTGAAAATTTGAGCGAAATCCGTCGGAAATTTTTTGAGAAATTGACGTTTTAGTGACGTCATGTTCGCCATTTTCGCCTAAAAAACGGCAAAATTTCAAACGCCGCTAACTTCTTCATTTTTAAAGGAATCAAGACGTAACAAAAAAGGTTATACGTGATTCTACTTTGTCTATCAAATGGCTATCTCGTTTTTTTTAAATTTTGGATTTTGGCCAAAATTTTTTTCTCCAAAAAATGACTTTTTTGGGAAAATATTTATAAAATCCAAAATTTTGAGTTTATCGAAAAAACCGGAATATATGTCAAAGAAGTGGTCTATGTGCACCTACATACCAATTTTGAGAAGAATCGGTGCAAAAATGTGGGAGTTATTCAAAATTTTATGACGTCACGACACACAAAAATTTTGAAAAAATGATTTTTTTGGAAGTTCTAGAACTTGTACGGAAATAAAAATAGCACCATTCGATTCGCCGTGAAAAACTGCATCGGATAGACACCTTTTTAGGCCTTAACAACCAACTTCAAAATTTGACCTCACTTGACCTGACCTCGACCTGAAATTCATCCAGAGGTGGTCCATATCACTTATTGAGTGTGCCTATTGAATTCCATGAGTAAAATGACCCATAAAACATGTGTCGCACATGCCCTTTTCTATACCATTTCATTTTCATTTCATTTATTCTTTTATCACCAACGGGCGTTACCCCAATGACAGATGAAGTCAACAAATAAAACATTGATACACACTAAACAAGCACAGTAAAAACGAGCACAGTAAAAACAAAGCAGACTAGAAACATTTGTTTCCAGTAACAGCCGAACAGTTACACCTACCTATCTGTGTCTCTCACTCACATACCGTTTCACTCTTGACCTGAACTCTGCCATGCTACTCTCCCAGACGTCCACATCCCTGTTCGCCTCCAAGAATGCGTTGCACACATTCGGTATGCGGTTGAATGAACATGAGCGAACAGTGTTTACCCTTGCAAACGAGACAGCGAACAGTGACTGTGTACGCAGTGTCCGGGGCGGCACGTGTATGGGAAACTTTTCCAGAAGAAATGACGAACATATTTTGCTTCGATGAATGTTTCGGAGAAACATAATGTCGTGCTGCTCGTGTCGGGCAGCTAGGGTGTTCACCTTAACCTTCGCCCCAGTGGGGGGGGGGGGGCATATGTTACCACCCTGTCACGTTTTTTGCGTGTAAATAAAAAACCGCGGCGCGTAGCGCCGCGCCGCTTGGGGTAGCTTTTTGTACATCAATTTTGGATAATGTGTGAAGTTTTTGACCCCAGGTCATGTCAGGTCAGGTCACCAGGTCAAGTTAACTGACCAAGCCTTAAAAAAAGTTTGCAATCATGTCCAGCCTGCAGTGTTTGTCAGAAAGGTTTGAAACTTGGTGGATTGCATGCTGTTATGGGTGCCTACAATTTGTATATCTCGGATTTTTTATATCCGTGACCTAAGGTTAGGTCCGTGGCATGACCTTTCCATTACAAGCCAATGGAGAAAAATGAAAATGCCTCTAGATCCGTGTGTACGCATAGCAACAGTCCAAATATTTCAGAATCACAATGATTTAGTCCACTCGTGATGACCAAGGTGTCATTTTTGCTGATAGCCTCTAGAAAGGTCATCCGAGGTCATTTGAGGCTACAAACAGTTTTTTGCCAATAACTCGCGATTGGAAAGAGATAGAACGCTGGGGATGGTCTCATTGTGTTTGTCTTGTTGAGACGCATCGACTGATATGCAACATGACCTTTCCCGGTCAGGTCATGACCTTGACCTGAGGTCAAATTTTCAAGTTGACCTTTCAAGATCAAATTATAGTTCATTCGACGCGTCTCGGTGAGGGGAACACGATTCTGGCAATAGAAATGTCGTGGCTTTTTGTAGTCGAAAGTTATTGGCCAAAAACACTTTTCGTAAAAACAGCTATTTTTGGAGTTTTTGCCCTCTGGAGGCTAAACCGTTGACCTGAGGTCAATATTGATAATGACCTTTTCAAAAGAAGAGTTCAAAAGCTATCGATTGTTCTATCATGCGTTTTTCTAGCTACCATAGTTCCTGAGATAGCGGCATGTTTTCTGAAAAATATAATGACAATTGGCAAATTTTGACCTTTGATGACCTCTGGTGACCCTAATATTGCTCTAAGGTGAAAAATGACCGAAATACTATCAAACGTACGCATTGAGAGCTATCGACTGCTTTTTACCGCGTCTTTCTAGCTCTCTTAGTTTTTGAGTTAGAGGTGGGTGGTAACATATGCCCCCCCTCACTAGGGCGAAGTTGGCCGAGACCGCCACTGGGGCGCGGGTTAAAGTGTTCAGTGAGGTCACGGTAAACAAACGACACCCCGCGTACATGGGAGCGGGCACAGAGCCAAACCAGAAACTTCTCCTGCACACGTTCAATCCGCTGCATGTGTGTCCGCGCCGCTCCACTCCACACTACACTGCAGTACTCCAGTATTGAGCGGACGTTGGCGTAGTACGTTGCTAAAATGGCTCTGTGTTTCGACATGTCAAGCGAGCGTCCTCGTTTTCCCGTCGCAAATGTCCGCATAAGTAGACCTAACGCTCTGTTAGCTTTGCGTACGGTGTGCTCAACATGATCTCCAAACGTAAGCCTTTGGTCCAGAAGAACGCCCAGATCTCGCATAACTTTAACACGCTCCAACGATACGCCTCCGATCGTGTAAACTCCCAACACTGGTTTACGCCTTAGGGTCAGGGTCAGGACTTTGCATTTGCTTGGATTCAGCTCCAGCTTCCACTTATCTGACTTCCACTTATATATTTTGTTTTTGGTGACCTGACCTGACCTGACCTTGACCTTTGAATGACATTGTGTGCAACGAATATTGTCTTGGTAGTCTAAGAACACGTTTTGGGCAATCAGTCTCAGTCCATTCTTCGGCAACTACAGTGCAAGGCCGATACTGTAGAAACTTGCATTTTGTACCCTTGACCTGACCTTGACCTGACCTCTGACCTACTTAAGCAAAAAAAATTGGGCTCTTAAGATCCGCCTTGTTGAGAGCTTTCGATTGCCGTTTTCCCCGTCTTTCTACGACCATCGGTTCGGAAGTTAGACAGGGGGGCAGAATCTGCCCCCCCCCCCCCCCCGAGCAGGGCGCGTATGGCTGAATAGCCCAGCGGGGCGCGGGTTAAATGTATGCATATAGATGAAAGAAAAAGGTTTTGTAGAATCAATTAATTTCGAAGTCGTATATTCAGAGGCCCTAAATAAACTTCGTGCGACCATCAACTTTGCATCTCGAATGGGCCGAGCGGCGAAAACAACCGCGGCTCTGAGAGGGTCCCGAAAGGCTAAGCGCTAGACGGGGCTAACTCACCCGGAGAATAAAACGCCTCATAAAACGACCAGAAAGCGGCCTCATTTCCAGCACTGCGTAGCTCCAGATAACTTTTAAAAGAATGAATACATATATTGTTTATATTGGGGAAGCTAGTCGTTGCGCAACTACTGACCGTCTATGAACCTATGCAGACTTTCATCGATGAGTAGGTCGTCCGATTATGCATGCGATATTTGAGAATCAGCTACGTAAGCAGAATGAATCCCGAATCGTGGCCAATCATCCTTACAGACAGAAAAGCAAGCGATACACGAAAAGACTGAATCGCGTCGAGATTCGACTGAGCTAGCTGTGCAGGCCCCGGGGACCACCGCGGGAGGTGACGAAAGCCGTCTGATTTCCCCGCTGACCCGTGTCCAAATGTCACCCTGGCTCTGGGCCCGATCCGTGCTTCAGGTTTTAGCGTCTCAATCGGAGGCGCTAAAATGAATCACGTGATGATGCAGAGACGATGTGTAGTGCGATTGATCTGCTGACCCAGATTCGCTGTCGGGAAATACATTTAGTTATAAACGTCTGTACCTAAACCATTCTCATAGACACACTCGTATACTGTACTCGTAATCATAGATCTCGAATTGCAGAGGTCTGTGATTAAATCTGACACACGCGTGTGCCTGTTCCAGCCGAGCTTCACGCCTGGATTGTGGTATTCGTGCTTCCCATCAACTCTGCGGTGAACCCGTTCCTCTACACGTTCACGACAACCAAGTTCTACAGCAGGATCAAGACGGTGACGACCAAGTACAGCAGCTGCATGCCCAAGGGGCCGCGCAGGGAGTCAGGTGGGTCTCGATGGCATTGTTCTTTCATAAATGCTCCGTCTTACTCGTATTTCCGAGCCTATGATGTTTCCATGTGAATGAAATATATTAGAAACAAACACCTTTACCAATGATGTTTCCTATTTTCGACCGTATACTGATAACGTGTTTCTCGCAGGTTCAAACGCCGTGACAAAATCTCGACTATTTGTGGAATTTTATCAAGGACTAGAGAGGTGCGAGTTTGAGTGTTTATTTAATTGCAAGAAAGTGACAAAGAGCTTTTGGCATTCACCACTGATCACAGAGGGATTCTTGCTTCTAGGAAAACAGAAATAGAACGGAGCTTTCATACCAGACAGGCATTCTGCGTTCTCGAATGACAAATAAGTCATCAGCAGAGCTTATTTGCTACGCTATCTCACGAAATATTATTTGTTGATTAGTGCTTCGGCGAATCACGCTACAAGCGTTTCTTCCGGGGTGCCAATCTAGCACCGGATAGCGGCCCTAATTGCGGGCGGCGGTGCTCATTAGAGGTGCTCGGCGGCGCTCTCGTGGCTCGTGGCTGCCATCAGCGCCCACTGCACGGTCCACGGGGATATCATCGGCCGCGACACCCCTAATCCTCCGCTCCCCCCGTCGGCGAGACGGCGACGACGCGGCGACGTGCGCCGCCTCGCCGCCGCCGGATACCGCCGGGAGCCCCCGCCCGGCCCGTCCCCCTGCTGACGTCACACCCGGCTCCCTGCTGACGTCACACGCTGTCTGCCGACAGTGAACAACACGGGATCGGAGAGTGTGGCGTTCACTCAGCGCCACAGTCTGCAGGTGCTGCCTCCGACCGCGTCAGAGCACCACGGTCCGTCACCCACGCCAGGCGACCCCCTGCTCGTGGCCAACAACGTGGCTGACTCCAAGTGCTAGAGGAGGCACATAGGTGGCAGCGTTGAGGTCAGCAGGTCACCACGGAACTGTGTGTGAACAAGACTTGTCTGGGGGAGAGTTGTGTTGTGCATTTTTGGGCATAGGAATGGTAGATGTATGGAGTTGTTGCAATAATTATTGTTGAAAAGAGCTTACAAGTACCTACCACCCTAGTGTAAAACAGTGCAGTTTTGGCTCAGTTTTTCTTAGATACAAGACCCACTACATATGACAGGAATGGGAGCGAATTTTCGCTGATCTGTAGCTACGAGGGATGATTCTTTGACAGAGACCTGTGAGCATTTTCGAACATACATATGAAGGGGGAGCGAGGCAGCTGACAGAGATGAGGACGAGGCGGTAAATACTCATTTCATCAGAGACGTATTATCATGGTAAGGTAGTCATTGTCGTCCCTTTTATACTCATATTACTCATCCCACACTAAAGACACTCACATGGATGATGATTGAGATAGAGCTGAGGCTGGTGTGGAAGCGTGTTGGTATCTGAGTGACGAGCGAAACAAACTAGTGTCAGAGTGAAGTGTAGATGTGCACAACTATGGTCCCAGCGTCGTACAATCATCATTTTTTACAATATGCATACTGCATACGTAGTTGACGTAGTTACGCATTGTGAGCTTATTGTGTAGACCTATTGCAATATGTGCTATGTCATTTTCCAGCTTAGTTTTAGTAAGCAGTACGCATTTATAATGCGTGATTCAACGTTTTCATTCATTACGCTTTAAGCCATCATCATACTTAGAATGAAGGCACGACTGCTTTGTATGCTTTGTATTTTACCTTGTTTTCTGTACACATTTTCCAAGCGCTTCATCTGCATTAGCGCTTGGCATCTAGACCGCACAGTTACGGGTGCATTAAATTGGACGCATGATACTTGTTAAGGTCATCGGAAGACCTTTTTTTCTCGTGTCACCCGAGCGAGCTTCTGTTGTGTTCTATGTAATGTAGTGTTGTGGGGATTGGGGATACAAGAAGCTGACGGAACTTTGTGCCGAAGTGAAGCGAACCGCGTCGCTGTCGCCACCAGGCGGCCGCAATGGTAAGCTCTTGTTGCGTACATTGACGCCGCCGGCAGCACCTGCCACCGAGCTCCTGACCCGATGGGGCGTACTGTGTAGTGTGCAGCCAGCTCAGAACATTGTTTGAGAGTCGGATATCGAACATCATTCAGAGAGTCAGGATATCCTTCTGCTCCGATTTATTCATGTCCACATACGTGAAAGATATAGCACAGTGTCAGACAGTCCTATCTTCTTACCGTGTGCGTCGTGCACTTCAAAAACACGGGCTGACTGGACTTATCGCCCCCAAAACGCCCAGTATCCATTAGCGTACTAAGCTGGCTTCATCCAGCGGACCAACCCAACCCACAGCAGCTTGTAGTCGCGTGTCAATTGTGAGGGTTGGCGGGTGACTCGATGTCCTTCATGTTTATAGATCGATGGCCCAGACGCTGATCTTACGTGTGCCTGGCTCAAGAGTGAATGTGCAATGTGCGATGTGTTTGTCACAAATTTAGGCTTGTGTATTTGTAACCATGTGTGAGATACCTACTTAACTGTGTTTCAAAAATTCTGACACAAACGCGAAAATTGTGACACAAATGTGGTACATGCTGCACAAATCTTGGCGGCTGTTGTACAGAACAACTGTTTCATGTACCATTCTGTCGTAGCTGAGTGACCGTAGGCGTATTTTTTTGTGAGGTGACCCTGCCGGACATGGTTATCTCCGGGTCTCTAATGTGTGTGCCCGTACCTGTGTGAGAACTGAGATCTGCCCTGGGTAAATGTACTCAGTGTCATGTATTGACCCAAAACTACCCAAGAAGCGTCCCAAGGCCAGTGTATACGTTTATTTTGTTTTTCGCGTGTAAATCAATGTCATCAACTGAAGGTAAATATAAGACATCGTATGTGACAGGATTATTTATGTACAAAAGTCGAAAGACGAGAACTCTTTTTCACTCGTTGACATCTTTAAAGATGCTGACAGCAAGGCTGAACGCAATGACCGCGATTCGCGATCCATTCAGCGGTGTGGTGGCCTGATAAAATTATCAAAAAACACGCACAATGGTGCACTTTACCTATCCCGCCGGTGAGCTCCCATCAGGTTTGTGCGGCCGATATATCGGAGGTGGGCGGTCTGACCTCTGGGTCGCCGCCCTGGGGCCCGGAGGCTGTGGCCGGCCGCGGATCCGTCCCTGGTCGCTTGGTGTGCCGCTCAGCGGCCGCGTACAGGCCTGTGAAGCCGATAGCTGTGGCCACCAGTGCTGACGCCACGGCGCCGTAGCCGACCTCGACCCACCAGCGCAGCTCGACGGGCTGCTGGCCGGCCGGCGCCGCCTCCAGCTGGGCGCGCACCGCCGCCACACAGCAGCCGGCCGCCAGCTGCGTCAGCACGTGGAACGTGCCGTGCGAGTGACCCAGTACGTCCCAGCGGCCGGGCCAGCGGCGCTCCGGCCAGCGCGAGGCGTACACGCAGACGGCAGAGGCGGCGCAGAGGGCGGCGGCCGCGCGCAGCGGTGACCAGCTGCCGGCCGCGGCCGACCACAGGAACAGCACCGCCTGGCCGCGCAGCCGCAGCCGCTGGCCGCGGTGCTGGCACCGGCTCAGCCGCGACCAGCAGGCGGCCGCGCAGCCCAGCAGCGCCAGCACCGCGGCCGTGGGCAGCAGCACGCCATCCAGCCAGCGCTCCTCGCCTCCCCCGCTGCCGTAGGCGTGCTCCGCCATCGTCATGGCCAGTCCGAGGAGGGTGATCCCCGCGTAGTCCAGACCGTAGAACAGTTGCGCCACCGCCGGCGAGACGGCCGAAAAGCCGTGCGCCAGGAACGACGCCAGCGATGACAGCGCGACGGAGAGGAGCAGCAGGTGGTAGGGCCGCGGGTCGGCGCCGTTCTGAGGGGGTACGGAGCGCAGCAGCTGCCACAGGTACCCCAGCGCCGGCAGCAGAGCCGACCACGAGTTGAACAGCTCGTTGGTGGGTAGGAGCAGCGCGCGCAGGCAGAGCGCGAACGAACCGGACGGCAGGTAGCCGCCCGTGATGTCTGCGGGGGGCGAGAGATAAACAACGGCGTGACTAACATCGTTGATAGTTACAACTGCCTGAATTGAGGAAGAAAGCCAAGCTTATGAGATGTCACTGGAGCTATTTTCTGAGTAAATACCTACTGCGTTCATACTGCGTTGCTGCATGCCCCGCATCAGCATTGATTGATTTTGTACCCTGAACTCGTAGAAGCAATCTTTCTAGCGCAAGATCACATGCGGCTAGCAACAAGCCCCCAAATTGGATGTCTATTCACATCGAATTTGTTCACTGACCAATAATGAATGTCCCCATATCTAATCAATCATCAATGTCCTCTATACGGCACATAATGCATTCTAGGAATATCCACTGGAACATGACCACGGCTTTCATAGCAACAGCTCACATCGGTCCCCATAAATAACTCGCTGTACTCACAGGGCTCCCGTCGCATGGGCTCCACTTCTGTGTCGCTCAGGAGGCGCACGGTCGGCTGGACGGTCCACTTATCGTCAGTGACGGCGAGCAGCCAGTGCGGCAGCGCCAGCCGCCGGTGACTCCGCCGCCGAGCCGCCGTGTCCAGCTCAGAGGCGCTCTCGGTCGTCCAGCGCTGAGGCTCGCCGGTCGTCGGCGCCGACTCCATGTTGGGCGCCGACTCCATGTTGGTACTCGGTCGTCACAGTGGCTGCCGTTAGCCACGGCGTTCTGTTTGACTCGCCGGTCAGAGACAGAGGGCGCTGTCCGGGGCGCCGGGTTCAGGTGTTAGGGATGCACAATGCACATGCATCCGCCGCCCCACGCCAGGTCGGCGCAGCTGAAAACAGCGGGAGAGCGCACTTGAATAATTTGCATCAAATACTGACGATCTAACAGATGGATGCCAAATATAAAAGCTGAATTTTGTACAAATTAATAATTTTCGAGCGAAATACAGAATTTGACTAAAGCATTACTGATAAATTTAGGCTACCTGCTATTTCAGGTGAGAAAATAATAATACAGGTGGTGTTCCAAATGAAGGTGATGAAGTTGTTAGTCTGTTTCCTTGGGAACGAAAAACCAGCTTCGACTACCTTCACTTTAGATGTTTCATCTCAAGCTCAATCATGCATTAGTGGCATGAATGCCAATAACAGTGGCCATTCAAAGGTCAACAGAAAATAAAAAGTAACATTCCAAACCACTCACCTCTCGCTCACAGTATCCCAACACAGATGGATCCCCCAAGACCGCAGCCGCCGAAATCCACCCTGGCCATCAGCCCGCACTGAATGGGGCGCGTCCGGCCGTGTCTGGCCGAGGCAGGATGTCGGCGCGGTCTCTCTCACTCCGGTGTCATCCAATGGACCGGATGGCCGACGCGGCTATACCAGAGTCCGATTCCCGGCCCAGACAATCGGTCGTTACTGGGAACTATCGGCTCCGGTGTACCTATGAATGAACTACTCAACGGCAGCCGTATATGTCGAGATTGAAATAAAAATATTTAGTTTTCGCTTCTGTTACGGGCAATAAAACGCGTGTAATTATACCGGCACTTAAAAAGACATGGTAACAGGGTATGATCATGTTTGTATTTGTTGCATAAAATAACGCAAATGAAGATTATAACGTCACCAATCGATTGATCTATGTAAGCTCTTCCTGCCCACTATCATCCAGTGAACAGCGTGGTTCAGATGAATGGTTGAATGATATTGTCGTTTATCAACATCCATGAAATATGTATTAAAACGGACCAATAAGTTTCATGTAAATCAACATTTGTATTTAACGCAACCAGTTTCAACGTTGAAGTGCCGCGCGGTAGGGATGAAAGTCATGTCACTTCTTGGAATCGCTACTATTACGAAACAATGGCTGAACCACTGTCATGTTTTATGACCTCACATAACACTAGCTCACCGTGGCAAACCAACCGATCTCCGGAGACTTAGCTGTCCTCCAACTGCGACTGTCAGGTAGATAACAACTAGGTAACTCTACAAACACACTTCATACCCTACGGGAACAAATACGAAATAATTGATGAAATAAATAGCCACCGCCGGCGCTGTTAGACAAGCCGGACGATTATAAATATGAGTACATCAACAACAACGAACAACAAGGTCACGTATTCCAAGCCGCCCAAGAACAAGAATCAAGCAGCAGAAGCGCGTTCAAAGGAGCACATCCAAGAACGCCTCGGAACAACCAGTGGGTCAGAAGCGCCAGCCAGGAGCGAACTGTCCCTATCATTCAGCAACACACAGTCTGTCCGTCTGTCACCACAGTCTGTCATTTCCTGTTATCACAAAGTCGATCTGTCAGCCCACCACGATCACAAGTCACCTTTGGCATCCATCAACTTCTTCTCGACTCAGACTTCACGGACCAGTGCAAACTTCACTCAACTCCCAGTCTCCAGTCCCCCGCCACAGCCAGTCCCATCATCCTGATCTCCCCATCACCTCAAGGCGATCACATCATCAGACTCATCCCTCCATCACAGCCAGCCTATCAGGCTTCCTCAGTCCATCCACCCTCCTCATCCGACGACAGTGGCACCAGAGAGCGGCAGCGCAGCCCCACGAGAGTCCCTCTCTTCGACAGAGGCTGAGGGGAAGGTGTCCGCTCCGGCGGGGGGCGAGGGGTGTCCCCCGGCCTCCTCTGCGACAGCCGGTGACAGCAGGGAGTCGGACAGCTCCATCTGGCCTGGGTAGCCGCCGTCGGCCCCATCAGCGCCACCTGGCTCGCTGACGGGGGCACCTGCGGTCGGGCGGTGGAGGTGAAGGTGACAGGTCAGAGGAAAGGGAGACAGAGGATGTGACGGGAATGGGATGGGGTGGGATGGATCGATATCGGAAGAGACGGTAAAGGGACTGGATGAGACGGGGACGAAAAGAGAAAACGATGGGACGGAATGGGACGTGAGACTAGCACGGGATAAGGAGATGGGATTATGAGGGCGATCCGTTCCGTCGTTTCCATCCTCAGAACAGTCCAATCATGCTCCTCCAAGCCTCAAACCCCCCGCTCCGGGCTGGACGGGCAACTTTATCCTACGCGGGAAGCTCTTATCGGAGCACACCCGTAGCCGGGTGCAGTGAGTGTAATGGGGGCTGGGCGGCCTGTCCCATTGGATGGGCTCAGCCCAGGTGACTCACTATAGCCTGCCCAGACCAATGTCTTTCCCTAATTCTTACCATCCTTCCGGCTCTGAAATGGTCTCGTGGGACCGAAAGGGCGTAACCTCTAACCTAATAAAACAAACAAACAGAGTGGAAAAGGAAACGGAACATGCAAGGATGATGAGCTGAGACGGGATGAAGGGAAAGGGTGCATCGGAGAAGGGAACGGGAAAATTAATTATCGTGCAAGTTGCGATTGCATGAATGGGAGGACGGATGTTATCGAAAATTAAGGTAAGATATCTATACGAATAGGTACAAAGTAATGGATGAATCACAGAAACTAATCAAATTGGATGCCTGCGCCTGGTTACCTGACTTGACTACGGTCCCATTAGCCATAATGGCGGAGGGACTCAAGACTCAAGAGGAATACAACGTATTACTCTTGAGTAATGTAATAAACGAAACGTTTTCCTGCTGACTTTTATCACTCGCAACAAAAAAGAACTGAGACATCAATTACGCAGAAATGTGACCAAGTAGTGCCTTTGACAAGCAGCCTTGTTTACTCTAGATAAGCCGCAAGTCCCATATACGGACATCGAAATAAGATTAACCCGCGCCCTAGTGGGGTCTGTTTATAACGCGACCTGTTGGGGGGGGGGGGGCTATTTTTTGCCCCCCCCCCCTCGTATCTCCGAAACTACTGGACGGATCCGCAAAATTCAAACGGCGTTCGAAAGGCCTGTCAAATTTGTCGAAGGAAACTAAATTTCATTGACCTCGGGGTCACCGATGACGTCACAGGTCAGGTCAAAGATGAAATGTTTCACCGTTCACGGGTCTTCTAGGGAATGCGCTATAACACCGAGGAAAACGCATTTTGTCGAGAATCAGCGGTAGGGCGTCAGTTGCCTAGTAGATATGTTGCTATTAGAGGTCACTGGCAATACCAGGTCAGGTCACAGGTCAGGTCACCAAGGGTCACAACTCACAGGTCAGGTCACATCAGCCCAACTTTACTAAGGTTGTGTGATGCATGTTTTATGGCCAATTTTTCATTTCCAACTCAATGGTGTTGGTTATAAGACTATCAGGTACGGTTTAGGTCACTTTCTGGTGAAGTTCAGGTCAAGGTCAGGTCAAGGTCAGGCCAAAAAAGGTCAAATTTTAAAGTTGATAGTTTTGCATAAAATGGGTATTGATTCGATGCAGCTCGTCACAGGGAGTCTAATGGTGGTCTTTGTTTTGCGCTACGGGGTCTAGAATTGCTAAAAATTGAGTTTGAAAATTTGACGTCATCAATTTTGCTTTTCGCTATAACTTCGCCAAAAAAAGAGTTATCAATCTCAAATTCGGTATGTGGATGGAAGGCGGTAAGGACTATCACATATATTCCGGACTTTGCGAAATTCAAAAAACTTTTTGGATTTTTCGATTATTATATCCAAAAAATCTATTTTTTATTTTTGGGGGTCAAAATCAAAAAATTTCAAAAATCCGAGATAGCAGTATTGTAGCCCTGTCCAATCTACAGCTTTTATGTCTTTATCATTTTTCTGTATTTGCAAAACTATAGGCCTGACAGCTCTTCCCGCGAAACCCTTTTTTGGGTCGAAAACGGCAGAACATGACGTCACTCTGACGTCATTTCCGGCCAGCCTTTGGAAAAAATTTTGGTCACAATGTGTAAAATTGATGTCCGGGAGGGTACTGAAAGTTTGGTGACGATCGGCGCAGCGGTTCTGGAGATATATCGAAAAGTCTGGAGGGGGGGGGGGCAAAAATAGCCCCCCCCACCAGGTCGCGGGATCAGCATAGTCAAAACCAATAGAGCGTTAGGTATAACCAGACAACGATTTAATTACGTTTTCTAAAATGATCAATCTCTTTAGTTGGGACAGGACCAAGTGGAGTCTAGATGCGACTCGATCCTGATTGGCTGCTTAGCGACCTGTCACGTGACCGGAGTGACCCACTGACGGTCGATCAGCTGTCGGTCCAGCCAGTCGGTAGTTACACATACCATGGTAATTTTGTAAACACACCCGAGCCAGATGACAGACGAATAACAGAGAGCAACACAGAACACAATAAACAACGCTGGTGGGCTGTCCGACCCTCTAACAACCGGCTGATAGTCGGACCAGGACTGACACCCGAGCCCAGAGGACTGACCTGGGGGCGACAGGTCGGACAGGTAGGCCACGCCAGAGTCGTCGCTGACCACCTCCTCCTCAGGAACACACAGCCGACAGACGGGCGGCAGGCGGTGCGGCCCGAACGGGCCTGTGGAGGTCATAGACAGAGGTCATCGGAGGTCAACATGATATAGTGATGCAAGATTCGTATCACGGGAGTCCAAGGTCACGGCATATTTAGCGCATTGAGGTTTTGAAGAGTCAAAAGAATACCAAGAGAAGCTGAAATATAAAAGTAGATCCTTCCATCACCACGTCCCTCACTCCCTTTCTTCCCCTCTATTTCAGTCCCCAGTCTACCTTCTTTCCCCCTCCACCACGACTCTGACTCTGCCACCCCTCCGTCGCGGCACGTACCGAGTACGATGTCAGGGTTCTGGTACTCCCTGAACGCGCCGCTGTGGTGGTCGGGACGCGTGCGCTGCCACACCGGGTGGTGGGGGCGGATCGACATCACCTGTAAAGGAGAAGGACTAAGTGCGCAGCAATGGGACATGGCTGCAACCGGAGTCACACAGGAATCGCATGATTGACGCGTGTACCGCGATCACAACATGGAAAACGTCTCCATCCAGAGATGCGTTGGGTCTCAGGGCATACACACTGCCTATGTATACTCATTGTATAGTCTAAACTTTTGGGCATCAGGAAGACTACGTCAGCTCTTGTGGAGCTAAGAAGGTCAGGTCGGTCCTAATTCCTCATCAGACCGGCTAGATCTGTGTTCCGCCCAAAACATTGAATGGTGATTTGTTTCACCAGTAAAACGGTCCATCTGACAGGGTTACCTCACAAAACGCTCATGACTGAGAGAAAGAATTAAAGTATAGAAGTTCAGCGTCGTGCAAGCCAGAGAACCGCCAGTAACGCGGGACAACACCACACATTGACAGCCATTTGTGTCACACCAGCAACAGTGCTGTGGTTGTTGCTGGAAGGCTATTCGCAGAGTTCCCAGAGCTACCTGTGTGTACATTTTGAACAGACCGGTATCCTAGCGCTACGCGTCCTAGTGCACCTTTTTGCGAATGTGCTCGTGCATTGACCCGAACCTTTGGAGACGAATGTAGCTGCCCAAAAACCGATCAGCGGCTAAATGCGGGTCGCGTTACCTTTTACCTAGAACTTTTTTACCAGGTCCGGGTGTGTTTATCGAGTTTTCTGCCTGCGACAGCTGCCGCTTCCGTGCACTTTCAACGGAATGTGGATTGATTCTGAATGGGATTTAGTTCTAGTATTACAGGGCGAGCCAGAAACACGTCCATCAACACACGAATGGATCCGCAGATAGCGACGTAGCAAAAGCATAGGTACGAACCAACGGAGATTCGTCAATACAGCGCGCATGAACTTAACCCGCGCCCTGATGAGGGGGCATTTTGGCCCCCCTGTGGTTTTTCTTAAAGAGCGAGAAAACGGCGGCGCGCAGCGCCGCCAAATTTTGGGTACCTTACCGGGCATCAATTTGACACCTTCACACAAAATTTCAAGTCGTCACAGGTCACCTCAGGTCAGGAGTTATTGAGGTCAAACTGAGGTCATGTTCGAGTAAAAATGAGCAAAAAACATGACATCTTGAAACGCTCACCAATTCTACAGTTAACAAGCAATTTTAAAGTTCTTTATGTGGTTGTGTAGAAAAAAGACGGCGCTACAAAACTGCCATCTCGGATTTTCGAAATTTTGGGATTTTGACCCCCAAAAATAAAAAATTGTTCTTTTTAGAAAAACTCAAAAAATTCCAATTTTTTCCGAATTTCGAAAAAAACCGGAATATGTGTGATAGTCCCTGCGCTGTTCGATATACATACCAAATTTTAGATCGACACCTCTTTTTTTGGCCAAGTTATAGCGAAAAAACTGTTAAAAATTGATGACGTCAAATTTTTGAACTCAATTTTTAGCAATTCTAGACCTCGTAGCGCAAAACGGAGACCACCATTGAACTCCCCGTGACGAGCTGCATCGAATCAGTACCCATTTTATGCAAAAATATCAACTTTGAAATTTGACCTGACCTTGACCTGACCTTGACCAAAACGTGACCTAAGCTGGCCCTTAAGTCTGCCTGACCCACATAATCGCATTTGTCATGTAAAATGGACCATAAAACATGTATCACATGACACTTTCATATTGTGACCCCCAGTGACCTGACCTCTGTGACCTGACCTGGTATCAGTGACCTCAAATAGCAAAAGATGTGTTTGAAGAACATTGCCCCATCGATGATTTTCAATGAAATACATTTTACTCGATTTTACAACGCATTTCTTGAAATGCCTGTAAACGGTGAAAATTCGACCTTTGACCTGACCTGTGACGTCATCGGTTTGACCGAGGTCAATGAAATTGGGTCACAAGGTAGTTCCCCGTTGGGGCTATCCAGCGCCGTTTACCCACTGACGTTTACCGCTTGTCGCTATGTTGCGTGGTTCTCGAGATCTTAGGGGGGGGGGGGGGCAAAATGCCCCCCCCCATCAGACCGCGTTGCTCGGCAGAGTCCATCAGGGCGCGGGTTAACCCGCGCACCGACGGGGGTCTGCGCCAACTTCGCACCGACGGGGGGGGGGGGGCGGATGACCGCCCTACCACCTGAGATCTCGAGAACGAAGCAAGATAGCGACAAGCGGTAAACGGCATCGGATACGCACGGTCAAGATCTACAATTTTTACAAAGGTCATTTTCAGGTCAGGTCAAAGATGACGTCACCGGGGTCGAAAAAATCAAAATGGCGGCGCTAGATATGGAGTTTTTCTCGAATAACTTTCGAATTAGTCAAGATAGGAACAAACTAAGGGCATCATCGTGATCCTCTCGTCAATCCGCATCGAATGATATATATGTTGACCTCGAAAGGTCAAGGTCAAAGGTTGACCTCAGGTCACGTGACCTCGAGGTCATCATGTATATCATTCGATGCGTCTTGACGAGCTGAACACAATGAGACCATCCACGCGTCTGTATCTTGTTCCTGTACGGAGTTATTGGCCAAAAACCTTTGGTGACCTTTGATGACGGCACATGACCTCACAGCTGCCCAACAGCAAAACAGACCTCAAGGTAGTGAAGGTTGATCGTATATGAAGTCATGTATGGTATATGGGGCCATTCCGACCCGTTTTAGTGGTAAAAACAGGGAGTTGATTTTTCCCCATTGACTTATAATGGGGAGGTCGCGAAATTGACCTGACCTTAGGTCACCGATATCAAAATTCCGAGATAAACAAATTGTAGCTACTAATGACCTTATAACATCCTGCGACTTTCAAAGGCCTCCGACATCTACTGTAGCTCCGGCACGGTGACAAAGTTGCAAAAAAGTGACGAGGTTGGGTCATTCAAAGTGACCTGGTGACCTGACCTTAAAAGGTAGGAGGTTCAAACTTGCACACCATGTGTAAAATTGATGAGGGAATAGTCGTACCAAATTTCGCGGCGCTACGCGCCGCGGTTTTCCCGCTATTCGCGAAAAACCTCAGGGGGGGGGGGCGGATATCCGCCCCCCCCCGTCGGTGCGCGGTTAACCCGCGCCGGGCCGGGGGGTGTTTGAACACCCCCCTTGCGGTTTTTCGCAGATATCTCACAAACGGCGGCGCGGAGCGCCGCCGTTTTTTGCACATCTGTTCGTGCATCTTTTCCGCACACGTTGTGAAAATTTCAGACCCAGGTCACCTTAGGTCAGGTCACCAGGTCACGCCAAGTGACCTCACCTCAGAAACAATAAGAATGCTCGTCATAGCTACACCGATTGATCGATTGCCTTGAAACTTCCAGCGATTGATAAGAGCAACATTATCTATAAGATGTTTATCTCGGAATTTTGATATCGGTGACCTAAGGTCAGGTCAATTTTGCGACCTCTCCAATATAAGTCAATGGGAGAAAATTGAAAAGCGTCTGTTTTGCAGGAACGCTATTCTAGACACTCTCAAACATCGAGATGTAGGTAAAACTGACACACTGAACCGGAAAATGGCAACTGTGACCCCTCGTTATGTCCCCGAGGTCATCTCAGGTCACGAACAGAATTTAACAGTTTTTCGCTAATAACTTCCGATAGAGACGTGCTAGAGCGCTGAAAACACCTCAGATGTGTTCGGTTCAACGTTGCGGATCGACTGATATGCAACATGACCTTTTTCGGTCAGGTCATGACCTTGACCTGAGGTCAAATTTTCAAGTTAACCTTTCAAGGTCAAATTATAGTTCATTCGACGCGTCTCGACGAGAGGAACACGATGGTGGCAAAAGTAATGTCATGGCTCTTTTGAGTCAAAAGTTATTGCCGAAAAACTTTTTTTCGTAAAAACGACTATTTTTGGAGTTTTTGCCCTCTGGAGACTAAACCGTTGACCTGAGGTCAAATCTGAGAACATTGCTCAGAAAGGTCTGTAAAAGGGCTATCGAATGCGCTTTTCCGCGGCGCTGTAGCTCTATCGGTTCCCGAGATAGCCGTTGGCAGTTTCCAAAATGTTGCAATAGTCAACATTTTACCTTTGGTGACCTCTGGTGACCTGACCTTTGACCTGACCCAAAAAATGACTCAAGTGTTTTCGTCCTTATTTTGGACGTTCTTTCGATTGCTGCCTACCGTGTGTCGCTACGTGGCCCAGGAGCCGAGTTAGAAGGGGGGGGGGGGTGTGTTTAGACACCCCCCCCCGGCCCGGCGCGGAATCTCAGAGCACCGGCCAGGTGCGGGTTAAAACCAGGGATGCGGAGCCGTGGAAATTTCAGACGGCTCCGGCTCCGGCTCCGGCTCCGGAGAAAAAAATCGGCTCCGGCTCCGGCTCCGGCTCCGGGTGAAATGTCATGGCGGCTCCGGCTCCGGCTCCGGCTCCGAGTAAAATGATCCGGCTCCGGCGGCTCCGGCTCCGGGGGCTCCGGCTCCAGGCTTCTACTCAGTACATCCCCCATGCGATCAATTAAATACGGGTGGAAGAAAAAAGGCGATGGGATTGGTACACGTTGCTTCTGTATTTGTATAACAAGGCTATTTTGAATAGCACATTGTTTTACGCCTTTTACTGTCAAACCGAACTAGGTAAATAATTGTTTCCTGTTCTACTGTTATCTATGTTTCCTGTTAAGAAAAGGAGCCGGAGTCGCCCCCTTTTTTTGACGGCTCCGGCTCCGGCTCCGGCTCCGGGCTATATTGTTTCACGGCTCCGGCTCCGGCTCCGGCTCCGGGCAAAATATGCCGGCTCCGGCGACTCCGGCTCCGGCTCCGGCTCCGGCTCCGCATCCCTGGTTAAAACTAAAGGATTTACTTACACACGCTCTGAAGCCATTCGCCGCAAATTATGAATAAATGTATCAATATTACCATGAAATGTCGACAACATGTTGTGCATTATTTAACCAGAAGCATGTCGCATTCCTTACGACAGCGACAGCCGACGTTCGCCGCAATGCGGTGATACTGGATATTTCGGCGTGCCATGGTTAGGGGTCAAAGGGTTCGTTTCCATCGGATGTAGTGCCTACATTCTCGGGCACGTTTGTACCAACGATCGCAGTCAGGGGTGAATCGGTGGTCTGCCAGTGTGAAACAACTGGGAAAGTGTCAGAGCAGCGGCTGGGAGGCACATCTGGGCCAGGCATTAGTGTTTGAAACTTGCCATGTCCTGTATCCTCGTCATATGATCGCTACACAGGCTATTGGTGTTTTATCGTAAGAAGAATACCGGTACTAGATATTGCACAGTTTCTTGCTATTTACCTACTATACTGTTCGTCACAGCCGGCACAGCAGACCGTATGTGGAGCCAGGCACCCGCCCTCACTCCCTAACCCGCAGCTAGCCCGCTCATTATGGCCGGCACGGCCTCAAACACAATAGCTGCCTCCCTACAAAGTCCCGTCTGAGTCACAATACAAAAATCGGGGCGTATTGCAGTGAATTAGTAAAAAGCAAACGCACAAGCATTCGAAACAGTCACCCTACTAGTCAGCACTCACGTCTGTCCCTCACGTCCCTAGTGCACTTGCATACATGCATGAATTGACCGTGAATATACGCCTGAAGCAAGCCGCACCCATAGCGATGACACTCGCAGGCAGTTCATTCAAAATTAACCATAGACGAATGATGTGGTCTAAGAATAGACATAGCACGATATCAACGAACCCCTGGCGTGCCGAAGCTCACCTCGTCGCAGCATTTTCGGCTGACGACGGCGCGGTATCCGATCTGCCTCCAGAGTGCGTCTCGATGTCGCAGGAGGACGGGGTAGCGGCGTCGCCAGCCGTCGCCGTACAGCCACGGCAGCACCTCGAACTTGTACTCCTCCTCGTCCTCCTCCATGTCGTGGGCCAGGTACCTGCCGAGGGATATCGAGACGGGAGGGGTGAACACGGGCCAGGTACCTGCCGAGAGACATCGAGACGGGAGGGGTGAACGCAGGTCAGATACAGCTGCAGCGAAACTGGAGCGGTGAACAGTGAACACAGGCCAGGTATGTACTTGCCGCGAAACGGAGGAACAAGAACATAAGACAGGTACATACACTACGAGATAACGCAGATATGCACAGTTACTTCTTATCAGCTGAAAGCTGAGCATGTGATAAATTACGTCCCACTGTCCGGCGTCAACCTTGACTGAAAAGCCACGGAAGTGATAAGACTTAACGTATTTTTTTAATTATGTCATTGCGCACATACAGAATCTACGACACATTTATGAAACTCTGTGCGTTTTCGTTCATTATGAAGTAGCATAAGTATGCACAGCATAAGTATGCACAGTCTATAGCGCCGTTGGCGGGTGCAGTCTCCTCAGTCTGACGACGAATGACAGCGCCAAGTAGTACCAGCACGCACTACGGATAATTTCACGAGCCATTGGCCACACGGCGCATGAAACCCGGATGCAACTGAGACCTATGCTCAGCGGCCACCTGTCTTGTCTCTTGTCGCGTGGAAAGAACGGTACAAGCAAGCACAGGCAACCATGACAAGCAGAGAGTAGTGTGGCATGGTGGGTCAATGTCAATGTGCTCGCCATGAACGCAGTCGGTCTGGTATATAAACCACCTATCATGTCACATCTCAGATATCGCAGACGCTCGCGTTAATCCGGTCGCATGTTATATAATGTAATGAGCCCAGAAACGTGATTTATTTTCCAGTGTTTTTTTTTCATCCTTTGACAATAGAGTTCTTAATTGATGATTAATCTTTCGCTGAATAACTGACTAAATATAACTACTGAGAACTTATATGAGCATTCTGTGAAATTGGCATTGGCATATCTGACACACTTGCGATATTTCCGATACCTACATTCGGTTTCAGCTATCCTTGCCAGTAAATGCACCATTTATTTTGATAGATAATCCTTCCGGCTCGCAGTTCAGGTTGCTACATGGGAAACATCTCTTTTTCGTTTGTTATTGAGCATGGCATTCGAGTTTGTCTTGGTTATGCCTTGATAAATGGAAGCTTTGACATGGCTGGCCTGATTGGGCTAAACAGCGCTCAAGTCCACGCCCCGCCGGATCTCCCGGATTTCCACGCCCTCTACATACACACGGTTCAATATGAGCCGTACTGTCAGTCTTAAAAGTACCGCGCATCGGTGCGGTGGATCCACCAATCCCCACTGAGGAGGGGATGGTAAATTTGAGACTCACCGAACCACTTGACCTAAGGGATGGATGAGGATATGTCAATTGGTTCGCCGTTCGGTGACTCTCAAATTTAGCAGCCCTTGCTCGACCGGGATTGATGGATCCACCGCATCGATGCGCGGTACTTTCGAGACTGACTGTGCAGTGTGCATTGCGCGGCTGTTGCTAGCTTACTGGTAAAGCACGATACTTCGTAACCACTGAACATACCGACCCGATCCGACCCATGACACTCAGTCGTGTGAGGTGCTCTGCGGCTCACGGAGGGCAGCGTAAGGACACCGCTCGTCGCAATCGGAGCGGAGCCGCCTTATCCGCCGACGCAGTGACACTCTCTGCTCACGGGCGCACCTAAAGGGGACTCCCGTGGACCCGTGCATTGACTCCTAGCCCGGCCAACCGCAGACGTCACCAAATCGCCCACTCCGAGACCGGAGACGGCCGACGGTCTGCGCTCGGCTCAACCCACGTGGCTCGCCGCGCACGGAGCCGATCTTCGAGTCGCCACATCTTTATAATGGCGGCTTTTCGAGGTGGGGAGGGGGAGACGACTGCAAAGCTTCGTAATGGATTGAGCTATTGATTCATGTGCTCGAATCGAGCTACCTGATAGCAACGCTGGTCAGTACGAGCGTCCCATCTGGTTGTCGGAGTGCGGCGGTGGAAGGAGGACGGTGACGCGCGGTCAGCGGTGACGGAGGCGAGTGACGCACGGTGGACGGAGTGGACGGTGACGCGCGGTCAGCGGTGGACGGAGTGGACGGTGACGCGCGGTGGACGGAGGACGGTGACGGACAGTGGACAGAGTGGATTAGCGCAGGTGGACTGAGTTAAGTGACGCACGGTGGAAAGTGGACGGTGACGTGCAGTGGACGTAGGGGAGTGACGCAAATGGACAGAGTGGATTAGCGCAGGTGGACTGAGTTAAGTGACGCACGGTGGACGGAAGACGGTGACGTGCAGTGGACTGAGCGCAATACGAGCAGTGGACAAAGTGTTTTTTTTTTTAGATTTTTTTATTTACCAAGATCGTCGACGGGATTCCCATTGAAAGACGAAGTCAATTCAGTTTTCAGCAGATACAGTGGTGACGGTCGTCGTACGGAAGACCGTGACAAGCGGCAGACAGAAGGTGGTGTGATTCGGTGGCCGATAGTGGTGTGTCATTTATTGCTCAACAGCGGTGTCACGTCAGTAGACGGGGGCGGTGTCATTCGGTGAGTGGAGGAGACCGACGGTTGTGAATGTGGCCGCAGATCGAGTAAGTGGCATTAAGCCTGGAACACAGCCTTCAATCAGGCAAATCGCGTCTGAGCACCTGCCATTAAAATACATAGCATATTTTTGCCGGTCCCGTAGCTCAGTTGGTAGAGCGTTGGACTCCGCGTGGTGAGAGCACGCGTTCCCGGTTATAACAGTCCGGGTTCGATGCGCGACGGGCGCTTGACATTTATGGGCCCCTGACAGGTATGGTTGCGGTTGGTGGCAGGCCGTGGCCATGCGAAGTCAGTGAGGGGACCGGCCGTGCGTGGCTATGTGCGCACGTTAAACTTTAGACTCTAAATTATGCCATAGAACCGGAATTGCGCGATCGGAGGGTAGAGGGCAGGGTCACCGCAACAAGCTTCGCTTAGCGGTGGCTCTGTCCTTGTGAATCCTTCCTTTCAAAAGGTTCGGATTAAATTTATATATAAAAAAATCTGCTCCCAAATTTAACGCGTAGCAATGCGCTACGAATTAAAACGAAAATATACCATGTATTCTAATGGAAGATGTTTAGACGCGATTTGAACGTGTGAAAGCTGTGTTCCAGCCTCTAGAAAGGACAGACTCAAACTAGGTAGAGGAGGGGTAACAGTTGACACACAAGGGACGTTCATCGCGGTGTCTGAGGAGTCCGAGGTGAACACCAGGTACAGATACAGCGTCGACGGAGCTCGTTAGAAATGGCTGACGGGTCCGGCCGAACGGTCGGCTCGAGCCGCAATAACGAGCGATAACATACCTATCGACCAGGAGACTGGTCTGCGCCGAATGCCAGCATTGGAACGGGACCAGCGGCTACCAGAAACCAAACCAGACGAAAAATGGCTTTTCAGTACATACCTACCTCCCCATAAAGTTGTGCCCCTTTTCTGGTAATTGGATGACGAGCAAAAAGAGGGATTTTTTAACTTCAAATCATTTCCGGTGCTCTGAATTTGCGCTATAAGACCAAGCCAGTATGTTTAAAATTGATAAACATCTAGTAGCTGTTTCAGCTGTTTGAAACATCTGTTACTTGTTAGTTGTTACATGTTTAAATGTAACACCATGGCTTCGGTGCGGGATAATAACACTTGACCGGGTACTCTAATAACATTAACAGCGTCATTATATGCTCATCCAAAAACACATCCTTAGCTACACGCGTCAAATGGATCGCTGAATCCGCAGGTGCACGGGGACCGGCGCACTACTCACAGTCCAACCAATCCTCACAGGCTAAGCCACAGTCCCGACTCACAGTACAGTCCCAGTCCCGACTCACAGTCCGACGAAGAAGTTGTAGCGGGTGTACTGGCGCCAGCTGTAGTTGGCGCGGATGAAGTAGGTGAACACCATGGCGACCAAGTACTTGTCGGCATAGCGGCGACACGTGTCTCTCTCGAGAAAGGCCGCCACCACGCTGTCCTCTGCGGGAGGCATGGGGGGGGGGAGGCGGAGGGCTGTCATTTGGTGAGCGGCGGGGGCTCGTGGACGATTTTATCTTTAACCTTAACCTGACCTTCATAACGACCCGTAACGAGTATTGCATGCTAACCCGCGCCGGGTCGGTAACGACTAACGAACGAGTATTGCATGCTAACCCGCGCAGGGTCGGTGCTCTTTTCGTTTCCAAAATATGCGTCGATTTGTCAAAGATTATCGGAAAAGGCAAAATTTGACTTTCAATGGCTTCTAGTGACCTGCTTCGATCTGACTTAAAAATGACCAAGTACCTATAAGCAGAGTCAGAAAGAGCAGGAGTCAGAGTCAGAAGCAGAGTCCAGGAGCAGAGTCAGAACTCAGAAGGGAATGCCCACCGTTGAGGTTTGATTATCAATGCACCTTCCGAACCCACCTAGTAAACGGAAGAAAACTTCGATGTCAGCGGTTGTCACCGTAAGCTTGGATGCACTTTTGGAGTTCCAGTGGTGTGCACGGTGTATGGTCTTTAACTTCCTCACCCGGAAGTTTTGCGGATGAGCCAACTTTGGTAAATTGTTGTTGCTTAAGCACTCAAATGCTTGATTCCTCACAGCAAAGGCACCACCAGACAATCCAAAATGCTTGCAATGCTGACTAGCGCTTGAAAAACCAGTTCCTACGTTACCAACACAACTGCGTTCATGTCCATGATGGGAGAGAGATACAAACATTTTCTAACCACCACGGAAGTTTTCAATCTTCACGGACTAAATCATGTAATCGATATCACCAAACTCGAACCAAACTGAGTCCCTTAAAAAATCATATATTTATATACACTGTGAAAAAAATCAATAATTCGAAAACTGCGGCTCAATCAACAAAACTGCACCACTGCACCGACTGCACCGACATTGAAGTTTTCTGCTTCGCGGCCTGGTGAAATCAGCTGTTAAAATTCTTTTTTTTTTATTGGCGTATTGCGAAACTGAAACTGGCCTACTCATTAAATATTTTCCTTCCGAGATGCAAGTTAATAGAAGTAAATTAAATTTTAGAATATATGTTTCATCAAAATGTGATTTATTTTACGGTGGTAGCAATGGCTTGTAATGAAGAAATGCGATTTTCCTAGGTAGGGAAATACTTTCGCCAAATTTGGTAGCTACAGTTTTGTGGCAGCTGCGCCATGTTTGTCTCGAAACTCCGGTTATGTTGTTGAATGCGTTGAATGCGTGTGATCGCCGGAGGGGGTGGTGGATGTTCTGTTTTGTTTTTTTTTCGCAGTGGACTATTTAGACTAGTAAGTTGTTTTCTCATGTAATTCAGAGTCTTGTCTATTACTTGGGCTCCTGTCTGTATGCCATCTTTACTGGTGTCTTATAAGCTCCTTGAAATAAGTCACATTTATTCAGTAAGATGCAGGCTCAGAAAATTGATATAATAACAATCTGGAATATTTTGTGGCTGCTGCTTATTGGCTTTTGTTCATTTTTTTTTTCATCAAGCTTTCATATTTATTTTACTTATGATGATGCATTTTGAGACCTATTTTTGTTAGAGAAATGTATTCACCTCGTACTCATCTTGTTGCTTCCGACATTGACATGTTGCTGTCTCCTGGAGATAATGGAATATTATTGGATGGTTTCAAAGGGAATAATTATACCCACATCGCACAACATTACATGTACTAAAGCAAAACATTACATGTTTGGTTGTGCACGAGGTTAACTTAGTGCTCACTGGAATGTGTTCCCTTGGAAGTTTGAACTAACTCACCCCATGGAACTAGTTCAAATAAATCATCTCAGTTTTGAGGGATGGATCAAGTTGAATTTGTTAATTGAGAATCAACAGAATTATAGTTGTATGCGGCTACCTGATCTTATTCAGAATAATCAATGTCAACAATGACAATAGCTAGACATGGGAGGTTACTTGAACTTATCAAATTTGATGTTGAAAATTGATTTCATAAGAAGCATGAGAAAGTTTTCTTTAATCAGCCAAAGAGAAATGTTGTTGCAGACTATGGTCACTCAACACTGGTCACTGGGAGTTACTTATAGGCATTTGATATTTTCCTAAAGCTACCCCATGCCATATCAGTTTGTGAATGAATGTTGTTGAATTGTATCAGCTAAAGGAATAAATTAATGAATGTGAGCATCACCTGCTATCATTTTCTGAGTGTTCCCAGGCCATCTGTATCATAATTCAGTGTGCTGGCTGAGGCAGATTAAAACAGGATGCTGTGCCAGATGGAGTGCAAAGCAATGTGTTGTTAAATTCAGTTATTATTTTAAGGAACGATTTGCAATTTGCACACTTGGATATAGCAGGAGGCCTAACTCCTCCACATCCTGACCAGTCACCAGGCCAGTAACTTCCATTCTGCACCAGCCTCAAATAATTTTCACTAGCTCCTAATGGCAATACGTGATTGCTTCCAGTACCAGCATTTCCCTCTACCCACAGGCCACAGGCTTAAACAATTGTGACCATGTGGTCCTTGGTTTTTGCCCCAACTGCTTTATGGTTGCAGTAACATCTGATCAGCCCAAATTTTACTTTAACAGAGCAGATTTCTTATCCTGTTACTATCTTGCACTGACTGTAAAAACTCAGCATATTCTTCACACTGGCTGACAGAGTTATTACTTGTGGATATCCATTAAAATCCAGAAATTTTCAAAAACCTTGAGGTGTGGCATTCCTTGTTTGCTGTACGAGTCGTGAATGACTGGAACTGATCCCCGTCTGACTTGTCTGAGGTGGTCTGGGCCTCATTGGTCAGCTGCTTCAAGATAAAGCACATTAGGTTTACTTATGAATTATGGTACATGGTACCTGATTTTCCTTGATTCTTGATAAGTCAAAACTCAGGAATACCGGGAACTCGAGAATAGGTACCTTAGACTCTATACCTAAAAATTCTGATGTGGTGAGGTGAGGTATAGTGATATCTGTGCATGCTTTCTCTTTAGTTCTAGACTGGCTCTCACATACAGCCATGGGTGACAGCTGACTGACTCTGTGTTCCCGTCCCACAGGCCGCTGGTCCGGCTGGGCGCCTCTGATGCTGCCGGCTCACCCGCCGCCCTCCTGCGCCACCCGCTGCGGTCTGTAGGCGCTCCCTGCCGCGGCCAGCTGCTCTCTGCGGGTGCTCTGAGGTCGGGCGGCGGCGGCGGCATGGCGGCGCCGGCTCCCGGCCGCCTCTGAGCCTCTCCCCTGCCCCGCTGCTGCAGCAGCTCGCTGCCCGCGCCGCCCCGCAGCCATGAGCCAGGAGCCGATGATCAGCGATGGCGTGTCCGGCTCCAAGAAACTCTACCGCATCGGCCAGTATGAGCTGGAACAGACCATCGGCAAGGGCAACTTTGCCGTGGTCAAATTGGCCACCCACATCATCACACAGGCCAAGGTGAGGTGACTTGGCTAATGAGGGAGTAGCCATCGACTCTTACATTTTGGTTTAGAGTCTGTCACAGCTGAGTTCGATTTGCGAGCAAAAGTACGTATCGCCAAAGTACGTAGGACAGAAGTACAGCCCTCAGCAGAATGCGTGGTAGGTATTTTTTTTCTCGACAAAACCGATAATAACTCAGAGGCTATGTTATCAGTGACTCGGTCGGAACACATTGCAAATACATAGATGCGACATGCTCCTCTCCTCCATTGGGTCTATCACTAACAAAGTTTACGCCTTTTGTGGCAACAAAATGCAACAGTTTGTTTTGGGGACAAATATAAACTTTTGGGTTTTGTTGTCAATCTGAATGGGAAATGAATACGATGATAAGTCCAATCTAAGGTGCGGAGTTTCACGCGGCTTGCTGTTACGATTTCCGAGTGACCGATAGCATAGTATTCGTGTTATTCTCAGTTTTGTCGAAAGAAGAATGCCTACCACGCTGTTTGCTGAGGGCTGTACATGCGCAAAGCAGTTCTTGCTCAAAAGCTCGTAGGACATAAGTTATAGCTGCGAAACTGTTCGTGTGTAAAAGTACGTAGGCAATAAAGTTCGTGGGAACCAAAGTACGTATCGCCCTGATCTAACTTGACCTGACGTGACCGAACATTAACTAACCTTACCTATCGCCATTCGCCATACGGACATTGACGATGCACAATTTTGCCCGCGACCCCTCATTTGGTTACTGAGAGCCTGGATTCGAGTTGCTCCGGCGCTCGATACTAGTATATGAGAACCCTGACTATAAGGTTGTGGTTGGTGGGATGGTTGCGGCCGTGGCATGATTATAGTATGGTTGGGGCTGATGGGAGCAGGATCAACCAGTAGAAGTCAGACGAGCTTTCCGGCTTTGATGGTCATGCTAAACTTTGGCATCCTAATCCTTCCGATGCCAGGAGTTGCACGATCGGACGTTTGGAATCGGTAACTGCGAAACAAATTCTGCTTGGCGTAGGTGCGGCTCTGTTAGTATGCTCATCTAGTGTTCGACTTTCGAGCGAAAATATTCGAGCTAAGTTTAATAAAAACGTGTTGGCTGTATCATGGTGTGTAACATTAGCTTATCGTGTGCAGGTGCACCATATGTAACCATGAAACCGATGTCTGATTTTGCTTTTTCCTCATTCAGGTGGCCATCAAGATCATCAATAAGACGAAATTGGACGCCGACAACCTCAACAAGATTATGCGGGAAGTGAAGATAATGAAAATTCTCCGGCATCCTCACATCATTCGCTTATATCAGGTACGTTTTGGGCTGGCGCTAGCTCTCTGTCCATTGTTTTCAAGTTTCAATGGTTTGCACGCGCTAGGTGATAGCTATCTGGGCACTACAGAATTTGACATTTTCGTTATCCTTTGGTCATGCAATTGATTGATTATGCCGGATCACGCTATTATAAAACGTATTTATAACAGCGACTCGTGTTTTTTTATATGTACTTTTTACTGGTAGCTGGTGCGCATTTCACAAACCAGCTTGTTGAGAGAAGTTTGTATTGGCCTGTCAGTGAATGGACATTTTTGTGTCCAATTCTGGCTCGCATTGCCTATGTGAGATGCCACTAGTGTGGATTGGGTCGCAATTTGTTTATGGTGTCCAAGGTTAGGTCTCTGCTTTTGACTGTTCGCTGGTGCAAGTCACCGATCACTGACCGCCATTGGCCACTGGCTACCGACCCTCACTGACCACTGACCACTGGCCACTGGCTACCGACCTTAACTGACCACGGACCACTGGCCACTGGCTACCGACCGCCACTGACCGCCGACCACAGTCTGACGGTCACTGACCACTGGCTACTGACGGTCACTGACCACTGGTTACCGACCGTCACTGACCACTGGCTTCTGACGTCACTGATCACTGACGTCACTGACCACTGGCTACCGACCGTCACTGTCCGCCCGACCACTGACGTCATTGATCATTGACCACTGGCCACTGATTTTGACCACTGAACCTCTAACCACTGACCACGCCACTGCAGATGCCAAACTGTTTATGTTATGTTACTGTTGATCGCAGATATAGATAGCAATGACCACTGATCGCCAACCACTGGCCTTGACCATTGGTCAGTACACTGAACCCCTCTAGTGTCTGACCACTGCATTGATCAGCATTGATCAGTGCACTGATCAATGCTAATCCAACACTATGCTTTGACAGTTAAACATTGATCGCTGACCACCCGCCGACCGTTGACCGTCCACCACTGACCACTGACCGGCCATCGGCGACCACCGACCACTGATCACTAACCAATAACCTCATCGATCAATGATCACCGACCACCAACCACCGAACACTGACCGCCGATCATTGATCAGTGTCCACTGATCATTAGCCTGTGGCCATTGACCACTGGTCTCTAGCTATTGATCACTAGCCACTGATCGCCGACCACTGATCTTTCGGTCGTCAGGTGATGGAGACGGAGAAAATGATCTACCTCGTGATGGAGTACGCCAGCAAAGGGGAGATCTTTGGTGAGTGTGCGCTTTGACCCTCCAACGCTTGCCATCATTGGGCCCGTCCGGCTAGATGATCATTTCCCAGCTGATGTCAGAGGATTTCAATGGTCAGCATTTTTATTGCAACCGTATTTCATTGATCTGTTGATGAATAATCTTGAATAATAGCCGCGTGCTTAATTCATTGTTTACTTGTATAGACATCCCGCCCGCACCGCTGGCTACATTACTGATAAATATTTTGACAACGTGAGCTTCTATTTAATGCGGCAGCGGCTTGTGTATTTACAGCAATATATTTCTCTTAATAAGCAGCGAATACCTACCTACTTCATACAGCAGAACGGCTCATTGAATTGCCTGCCGCTAGCCGTCGGCGCACTATACTGGCTGAAGCCCTGTGAAGTTCGGTGGATCACCATAGTTGCGGTACTGCAGTGTTCCTGCCGTTGTGTATGTGAATCATACATAATTGATTTTGAGCATTGCGACACAAAAATGCAGATTATTAGTTGCACGCGTGACAGGGTGAATGTACAATAGCGCATCTAACGAAGTGATGGATCCATTCAGCCCTGGGTCCATTGCGGAGATCCATTCAGCTCTAGGCCCATTGCGGAGATCCATTCAGCCCTGGGTCCATTGTGGAGATCCATTCAGCCCTGGGCCCATTGCGGAGATCATTCAGCCCTGGGTCCACTGCGGAGACCCATTCAGCCCTGGGTCCATTGCGGAGACCCATTCAGCCCTGGGCCCATTGCGGAGACCCATTCAGCCCTGGGTCCATTGCGGAGATCCATTCAGCTGTGGGTTCATTGCGGTCGTGACGCCAGGGGCCGGAGTCGGAACGCAGCCGACGGGTAACGGTTGGTGATGTCGGCGGTTACGGGCTACCTTAAACTGGTGTCGCTACTGGTTGCACCGAGCACCAGCCACCGATAAATCACTCGCTTATGTAACTTCTGGCAGCGCCGGTGAAGTACACCTGGGATTGAAACGGTAGCTGTCAGCTCGACAAGCGGCGTGTCGCTCGATAGGTACTTGCAATGACGGGCAATGTCGTACCCAAGCTGTGGTATTTAACCATAGTATTTGCTGAGGTTGACGTCTAGGGGAATAATTGCTGGTGCTAAGTGTACTACCCCAAGATATGAATGCCGCACCGGTATTTTCATATTTCGAATATTTGTATCTTTGGAATTTAGATTAGAATTTAGAGTGAAACCACCACCGGACGATGAAATGTAGGTATTGTATAGTTGGTATGGTATGTATAGTTGGTATGGATGGAGCAATAATTGGGATGATACCGTCGGATTTCTGGGTAACCGTTTGAGGCTCTACTGTTCCAATAGCTTTGACCTTTACCATAAAGTCAACAGATGGGGCATTGTATGTGGGGAACATGCTACTGGATTTTCACCCAAGTCTAGCGTCGGATGAAAATCTAGAGTCTCCAAAAAATCCAAAATCGAGAGCAGGCAGCTGCAGAGTCTTTATGTTACGGTAGGTAACCTAAATGTTTCGGTGAGGCGTTGTGTCCATCACCTCGTTATTAGTTCGCTATCGGTGAGCTCGCTCTGTTCGGTATCTCTGATTCTGAGGCAGCGCCGGACTATGGCCTGGTCTGAGTTTCGGCTCAGACCCCACCGCGTGCTATTTACACGACCCGGCCAGAGGCATCAGTCGCCCGAACGGCGCCGTTTCTGGGTAACCGTCTGACGTTCTACCGTTCCATTAGCTTTGACCTTCACCATAACGGCTCTGCTCTCATTCGGAACGTTATTAGGACCTCTAAAGGTATTTTGCTCGTTGCATTCGACGTATACTTGGCTAAGGATGGACTTTAGGGGTAATATGTAGCAATACTGAACAGTCAGATGCAATGCCAGAAAATGGTGTAAGATTTGTATGCGTTTAGCTCTTCGACTTTCTTGCCGGATTTGGTGTAACAAATGTATTATTATAAGAGCAGTTGAATATACTCGACTACGGCATGCTCTTGAAGAGTCATTGTGTGGCATTATATTGTGGTTTTATTGCCTTTAAAACAGACGGAACACTAATGTTATCGGCACCTATTCTATGCATGCCATCGGTTAGGCCATCCTGGACACCGAGCACACCAAGGAACGATACTAGACGGCTTGGGACGGCCGGCGCGGCGGCCGGCACGCTCAGATATTCCCCGTCTACTGCTCCTATACTGTCTACTGATCCTATACTGCTCCTATACCAGAGTCTACTGCTCCTTATAGTGTCTGTTTGGGGCGGGCGGTGCCGGCCGGCTATCTTGGGTAGCGTGTCGCTCCGTGCCGTGTAGTGACCCGAGAGACGGCGCCGGAAACACCTCGCCTGTAAGATTCCTGAACATTGTTTTGTCAAAAGTCGGGAATCGTATGAGACAAGATTAAGTCAAAGTTGGGTGTTATAATTCTGCTGGCTGCTAAGATAGATCTCTGGTTTGGTGTTGTTGTATAGGTGGCTGCTATATTTAGTTCGATCCTGGATACGACTGGGATTACTAGCTGTCTGATAGTGTGTTCGCACAGTCCCAGACTGGCAAGTACTCTGGAAGATTGTTCTAAACTGTAGCTTTATTTCTGCGTAGAGGTCATGGTAATGCAGTGAATGCACGATTATATAATGCACGCTATAACGCACGATACCGAAAAGTCACGATATCTTGAATGTCAGTGTTGGGATTTGCTCGCTGTCAATCTCCAAAGCACAGCAGGGATGACTTGTCCTGCTACGATGATTTTTATTTTGAGGGATGATATTTTGGCAGATAGAACGTTTAGAGGCGTTCGGAAATTGATATGTGGTCAGCACTCGACTTTCCCAAGCACAATGCTGAGCTGTATTTGCGTGGAATGGAATAGGTAAGAACGCTAAACATAGCAGGCTAGAATAATCGTCATGTAGCCGAGTTATCGCTCTCTGTGTCGTAACTACGAGTGTTTTGACGCGGAGGCATGCTTGCTAACGCGCGAGGATAGCTTTGAAATTTTACTGACAACGTTTTTGTATGTTCATGATCAAGGCCATATATAGGTTCATGATAAAAATTAGCACGGCTTGGAAAGAATGTAGGCAAATGTTTCAGTTTATACTGCATTTACAATGATGTAATTTAAGTTGAGAGTGGCGAGAAAATGAATGGAATAAGTTGTACCTATAGCCGAAACGATCGATCGATGTCACCGAACCGAAACGTCACCGATATGACCCGAGGTCAACGTTTGGTGAGTGTTCAATGATCATGCATGCATTATCATGCATTTATTATCATTTATTATCATGCATGTATTGTCGTTACTTGCTTCGTTTTGTTAAAACTTTCATTTCCATGTATGTCAGTAGTTACCGATTTATCCACCAACGGAATTCGTGCACGTCACCTGCAGTCTGCTCAATGTATTTTCTTTTTCAGAAACCGCTAAATACATCGTGGATCAGGGCTGCACAGGCTATAACATGTCCCTAGATAGCGCGTTTTAACCCAAGGGTTATCGGTGACGACAGTTTCAAACGTTTCCCAGCAGTAAGAGCATACGGCCTGTTGAGGTCAATCCCCCTTTTTGATATTACACGCCTAACATAGCACCGATTCACATTAATCATGTCTGAGACCGCTACGCAGGCGAAACAAAAGCGGAGATACGCATTGGGAAAGCTTACAAGAGCAAGGCATCGTGCATTACTGATGGTCAATGGTGACAGAAGCAGCGCAGAGTTGTTGAAGGTTCTGCCAGAACTTGATGAAGCTTTCCTGGACTTGCAAGTAATAAATGATCAATATATATTTGCCCTAGAAGATACAGATGAGGTGAAAAGGGCCCAAAATTATATAGCAGAGGCAGAGCTACAGTATCAACAAATAGTGACTCAGATAGAGCAACGATTGTCAGAAACTAAGACAGAACATGATCCTTTTGTTGATGGCTCACAGTGCTCTTCTGCAAGGTCACAAATGTCTGAATCGAAGAAAGCAGAGATCTCTCTGAAGGTGAAGGAACTAGAAGTAGAACAACTAAAAAGACGGCATGAGCGAGAGAGGAAGGCAGAAGAACTAAAGCGAGCCATGGGTGAAACTTTGACATTACCATTGGGGTCCCAAACGTCCAAGGGGGCCTCCATTTGGTGGGGGGCCTCCAAGCAATTAGGGGCCTCCAATCGTGGAAGCGGTAATTTACGAACCACGCCAGGGCCTCCTCTAAGAAATTTTCACTGGGGGACCAGAGGCTCAGAAGCCAAACCCAGGGTACCCTCAAATCCAGTTTTCTCATCGGATTTAGGCCACTTATTTTTCGTCACAGCTCGGATGCCATGATTTAATTTTTTAATATTAATAAAGAAATGATAGGTCACCTGACCCTCGCCTGACCCTACTGGTGGTTCCAGGCCAGCAGGGTGACATTGTATGTAAATTTCCCCCGCGGCGTCCGAAATCGATGAAAATTTCTGGCTTTTTCACTTTCGACAATAAAACAAAATGCCTCTATTACATATAATAAGAATTTAACTGCACAGCATTGCGCAAGGAATCTAACCGACCCCAGAAAGTGTGAGGGTTAATGACCCTCGCCCGCACCTGGGGTGAGGGTTGCCACCCCCCATGTTAGTTTTTTTCTGCTCTACACTGAACATTTTAAAAGCTAGAAACCTGATTTTTTATAGTTGTTTTTCTATTTTTTCTCAGCGTCCATTGGAAATTTCAAGTTTCTGTGGCTTTTGGGTTTGGAGATATGACCTTGTTTTTCAGGTCATGTCATGCCCTAAATGACGAATACCCAATGTCTTGCGTTGGCTATGGGCCTTGTGAGCTTTTGACACCCTGATTTCGTTTTTTTTTTGTTGCCAGTCTTACCTCCCACCTATCATTGAACATGTTGTTCTGCGATGTAGGTACAGATGTCAGGGTCAGGGTCAAGGTCAACCTAAGTCATCTAAAATTGTTGCGTTTTAGGCAAGCTGAATTTACTTTTCGTGAAGTTTCTTTGACCGCATGTTTAGTAAAAGCTTCTCAGTTCATGATCTCATGTAATAGGCAGGGACACACAAACCAATCTGTGCACACATCAGTACATACACAGACATGCACAGACATACAAACACATCATTGACCTTGACCTAACTTGACGTGAAATGACCACAGCAACAAATTAGTCGGATAGTGTGACAAAGAGCTGTTCTACATAGCTGGCTTGGCACTAAAGGCTGAAACAGACTCTTTCCGCGTTCAGGAAATCGCATGCGAGAGCCTATTCAAATACATTATAATTCTTCCCGCATCAATCGTATCCGGGAGGTGCGTGCGATTGATGCGAGCGTGCTTCCATGTATTTGAATAGGCTCTCGCATGCGATTTCCTGACTGCGGAAAGAGTCTGTTTCAGGCATTATACGGCAGCGTCATCGGTATATGATGGGTTGGCCCGCTGCTTGTGTAGGTATTTTATTCGACATCACCACAATTTTTTCTTACAAGATTGAAGATTTTAAGCTTCGCGGTCAAGAGCAACAGATTCTTTGGGAAGAGACGAATCCAATGATTAGATGACCTAGGTTGACCTTGACCCTGACCCTGGCATCTCTACATCATCGAACAACATGTTCCATGATAGGTGGGAAGTAAGACTGGCAAAAAAGGCCGAAATCAAGGTGTCAAAAGTTCACAAGACCCATAGCCAACGCAAGATATTGGGTATTTGTCATTTGGGTTATAACATCACCTGAAGAATAAGGTCACATCTCCGAAACAAAAAACCACAGAAACTTGAAATTTTCAGTGGACACTAAGAAAGGAATTAGAGAAGCAGCTATACAAAACATCCGGCTTCTAGCAATCAAAATGTTCAGTGCAGAGCAGAAAAACTACCTGGGGGGTGGGGGTGGCAATCACTGCCCCCCCCCCCCCCTATGTGCGGGCGAGGATTAAATAATTTGAATATCAGGTACATAATTTATTCAAACAGATATATGTTGTTTTGAAGTCATTTTTCCCCAGGAAATTAGCTATGTATAGTTACTTTTCGGATTATTCTCTGGGACAATAATATCTAACTCACAAGTCCATATATTTCGGATGATGTTGCTCACCCTTGGTCACTGGACAAAATAAAAAATATGTATGCATACATGAAAAACATGTATGCTCATGTATGCATACATGAAAAACCACACACCAAAATTATTCCCTAGACGGGTTACATTTTTCAAAAATATATCACTTGCCAAAAAACTGACACGGTCTTTTAGCTTGCATGTTCCCCTAATAAAAGTAGTGCAACCAATCTCCTGTATGAATGCTACCTATACCTGTGTCTACATAGATACATTGGACACAATAGATCAATTTGCACAACCGGGTGTATGTTCAGTTCCTATGGATAGCATCTTATGCTCATGTCGACCTAACTATTTCTAAGGGTAAAATCCCATATTGGACTGAGGCCAAATTTTCCTCCATCTCTGTTCATAGTGGATCTTTTTCTTTTATTTCTATTGCTTCGCGCACGATTCTCTTTTTCCAGTTACTCTCACATGCCAGAGTTTTGCCTTCCATGGGGTGCATGCTTCTACCGCACTGCCTAGTGTGCCGAGCGGGTGCCGACTTTTGTACCCGCCCGTGCTCGATGTCTTTAGCATGCTCGTTGAGCCTGACATCTTTTGGGCGCCCTGTTTCTCCAATGTAAATTTCGCCACATTCACATTACATTTCAGTTTCATATATCGTATATACCCTTTTGCTTGGTCTTGGGAATCCTATCTTTCACGTTAACTAGTTCCAATAGAGTCCCGCTTGTTTATACGTGACCTCCGATTTGTGTAGCATCTAAGTTGCCCAGGGGGCCTCTTATTTGTAGGCACAGTACAGAGAGCCTCCTACTTCGACTGCTTGCACAGAGAGCCTCCTTTTTGTACATACAGCTAAGCTTCTACAGGTCGAGCGCCGGTCTTCTATTTGTACGTACAGAGAGCAGTCCCTACTGTTACAGAGGGCCTCCTATTTGTCTAGGGGGCCTCCTATTGGTTAATGGCACCTCCTATTTGTCCAAGGGGCCTCCTATTCGTCTAGGGGGCCTCCTATTTGTCCAGGAGGTCCCCTATTTATCCAGGGGGCTTCTATTTTCCAGGGGGCTTCCTCTTTATCCAGGGGGCCTCCTACGTGTTCAGGGGCCTCCTATTTGTCCAGGGGCCTCCGATTTATCCAGGGGTCTTCTATTCGACCAGGGGTCTCATTTTTGTGCTGGGGTCTCCTACTTGTCCAGGGGCCTCCTTTTTAAGGGCCTCCTTTTTATTAAGGGAGCCTTTTATTTGTCCAGGGGCCTCCTATTCGTACAGAGGGCCTCTAGCTCCTACTTGTCCATGGGGCCTCCTATTTGTTCAAGATGCCCCTATTTGTACAGGGGGCCTCCTATTTGTCCAGGGGGCCTCCTATTTGTCCAAGGGGCTTGCTATTTTTCTAGGGGGCCTCCTATTTGCCCAAGAGGCCTCCTATATATCCAGCGGGCCTCCTACTTGTTCAGGGGGCCTCCTATTTGTCCAGGGGGCCTCCTATTAGTTAAAGTAGCCTCTTATTTTCCAAGCGGCCTCCCATTTATCCAGAGGGCTCTTATTCCTATTTTAGGGGGCCTCCTCTTTATCCAGGGGCCTCCTTCTTGTTCAGGGGGCCTCCTATTTATCCAGAGGCCTCCTATTTGTCCAGGGCCTCCTAATTGTCCAGGGGGCCTCCTTTTGTGAAAGGGGCCTCCTATTTGTCCAGGGGCTCCTAATTGTCCAGGGGGGCTCCTTTTGTGAAAGTGGCCTCCTGTTTGCCTAGGTCTAGGGCCTCCTATTTCTCCAGGGGGCCTCCTATTTTTCCAGGGGGCCTCCTATTTGTACAGAGGGCCTCCTACTTGTCCATGGGGCCTCCTATTTGTTCAAGGGGCTTTTTATTTGTACAGAGGGCCTCCTATTTGTCCATGGGGCCTCCTATTTGTCTAGGGGCCTCTTATGTGTCTAGGGCCACCTATTTGTCCAGGAGGCCTCCTGCTTGTCCAGAGAGCCTCCTATTTCTCCAGGGGGCCTCCTATTTCTCCAGGGGGCCTCCTGTTTTCCGGAGGGCCTCCTACTTGTTCAGGGGGCCTCCTATTTGTCCAGGGGGCCTCCGATTTGTCCAAGGGGCCTCCTATTTATAGAGAACCTTCTAGAGAACCTTCTATATGAACATCGGACCTCCGTTTGTAAAGTACCTGGTGCGTCTCGGGGGCCTCCACTATTGGGGTCCCAAAATGACAATTGGGGTCCCAAATGCTTGCATTGGGGTCCCACATGGGACCTCAAAAGTATACAAAGTTACACCCATGAAGCGAGCCAATGAATTGGAAAATGCACGGGATATGAGAGAAGCAGCCGAACTGGAAGCAAGACTCACCGTAGCAGCTGAAAACCAGCTGGAAATGGAGAGACAGAATGACTTCATCGGGGAAAAAGAAGACAATCTGTGCAGTCCGAAGAAGATGGAAGGAACGCAATCATCTTCTACAATTCCGGCTGTTGCTGTCAGTGTTAACCAAGTCCCCGCCATTGCCGAGGTGGTTCACCGACCCGATGACTCCGCTGGCGCTAGCTGCGGCTTTCTGAGAAATCTTCCGCGGCTCGAGCTAACCAAATTTAGTGGTGCTCCGGGAGAATGGCCACGGTGGTTTGCTTTATTCCAAGCCCTGGTTGGCAATCAGGCATTCCTGTCGGATGCAGAAAAGATGGCGCATCTGCAGGGTGCTGTTATTGGTCCGGCGCAACAAACTATTGCTGGCCTGCTGTATGATGGTCGACTTTATCATTCAGCACTGACTGCACTTCAAGACCGGTACGGCAGGCAGGAAGACATAGTGCATGCAAATATGAGAACGGTATTCTCCTGTCCACCGCCCACCTATCTCGACCCTGAGTCTATGGATCGGTTCCATGCTGCCGTCCACTCGGCTGTGTCAGTGTTGAAAAATTTGGGATACGAGGGGGACTTGTTTAGCACGGAGAATCTTCGCAACATAGTCCGAAAACTCCCAATCGAATTAAAGAAAGAATGGGGACATTATGTACTGGAACTTGAACCGGCCAAACCGAATTTGCTGCATCTCGACGATTGGTTACGGCGCCAAGTAAGAGTGGCCATGAATTTTGCAACGGTGACGCCAGAGGAAGAGCTCAGTAGGACACGAAGGCGTGACACCAAAGTAGAACCTATTCGAAGGACCACGCTCATTACGGAAGTTGGAACCTCCGGTAGCAGTTGTACATCATGTGGAGGTCATCATCGGGTGGATTCATGCCCCCGTTTTATGGAGAAGGATGTTAACCAGAGGATAGAGTTCGTGATCACATCAGGAGTTTGTTTCTATTGTCTAAAGGAGGGACACAGGGCTCGGCATTGCAGAATAGCGAAGCAGTGTGGCATTGATGGCTGCAGAATGAGACACCACCATTTACTCCATGGAAGTCGCCGGGTCGGACGCTTCGCTTCGCCAACCGAAACGAGCGAGACTAAACAAGAGCGTGATGTAACTGGGGCCCGAGTAGTTGCAGCTGCATCCAAAGCAGATCACGTCACTACACTGCTGCAGGTCGTTCGGGTGAAGGTACTGGGGGAACAAGGACGCTCGAGAATCGTCAATGCCCTCCTCGACCCGGGAGCCCAAACATCTCTTTGCTGTGACGAGGTTCTCCGGGACCTACAGATATTAGGCGAAAAGCGGGACCTCCAGCTGCTGACAGCCGGGGGTCGTGAGACAGTGCAGCGCGCCCAGAGGGTGACTTTAACGCTCATTCCGACTACCGAAATGTGTGCACGCCCTATACTCGTTCCCGAGGTATTCTCAGTCCCTGACTTGCATGTCCAGGTTCCGTGTCTTGATAGGTGTTTGCAAAGCTGGGACCATGTACGGGATCTTGATGTAGCTGGTTATAACGGTCAGAAGATTGAGCTGCTTCTGGGCGCCAATATTATTGAAACGGTGATTCAGCAAGAAGCAAGGGTTGGCAAACCGGGAGAGCCTGTTGCTATCAAGACGGCGTTTGGCTGGGCGCTCGCAGGAAATGTGCGGAGCTTCGTCCCGGAACATGTGAAGCAAGTCATGTTTCTGCACAAAACAGCTTTACATGGAGAACACGATTTTCTTCAAGACTGGTGGAGCACGGAATCTTTCGGAACGAAGCACGGAACCGAGTTCCCCACGTCTGCCGAAGATAGAAGAGCGTTGAGAATTTTGGAAAGAACAACAAAACTAGTCGGAAACCGCTATGAAGTTGGATTATTGTGGAAATTCATGACTTCCGGTCATGGATCGCGGAGTTACACCATCTCGAGAACATTCGCATCCCTCGCTGCTATAAAGCGAATCTTTCGACAGAACCTACTGCGTACGAGCTCCACGTATTTTGTGATGCTTCGGAGTCAGCTTTCGGAGCAGTGGCGTATGTCAGAATGACAACTCTGATTCCAAAAGGTGAGAAGGCAGCCACGTGCGCCTTCATAATGGCAAAGACAAGATTAGCACCCCTAAAGCAGCTTTCTATTGCACGGTTAGAACTTCAAGCGGCAGTGCTGGCCTGCAGGCTAGCCGCGTCCGTCAAGCGATCTATGACGTACAGATTCGATCGCTCCTTTTACTGGACTGACAGCAAAATTGTGCTTGCATATATACAACATGAGAGACGTCGCTTTCATACCTTTACAGCAAACCGTGTTTCAGAAATTCATGATCTATCAGACTGTGGTGACTGGCACCATGTTCCTGGACACCTAAATCCAGCTGACGCCTGCTCACGTGGTGCCTCAGGAGCGACACTCAGTGATCTTCTTTCATGGTGGGAGGGTCCAGACTTCTTAAAGGAGACCTCGACGATGTGGCCATCACAGACCAGCCCGCCGTCGCACCTCAGTTGTTCTGATCCGGAGGTGAAGAATTCACAGCATGTTCTGAGCACTCAAGTACACCAAACAGTGTTGCCCGATCCAGTTCGCTTTTCTTCATGGCTCGAATACACGAGAATAGTGGCTTGGGTAAACAGGTTCATGAACAACTTAAAGGCTGCTGTCAAGGGGGAAGAAAAAATATTGACTTCACTGAACGGCGGTGAGATCGAGGCTGCTATCATATCAATTATCAAAGAATCACAAAGGAAGTGTTATATGAAAGACAAAGATGCACTAAATTCTAGCGGCTCGGTGGGGTCGGCGAGCCGGTTATTGGATTTATCGCCTTTCTTGGACGACAATGGACTCCTTCGAGTTGGCGGTCGCCTCTCGCACGCTCCTGTCCCTGACGCAGCTCGCCATCCAATAATATTGAGCAGTGGCGATGAAGTGACTCGCCTGGTCGTACACGACGCTCATAGACGGATGTTGCATGCTGGAGTGGATCAAACACTGAGCGCGCTTCGCAGTCGATACTGGATCCCAAGAGGCAGGGCAACTGTTCGACGCATGCTTCACGCATGCGCCTTCTGTCGCAATCGGAGAGCGAAGCCCTGCCAGCCGAAGATGGCAGATTTGCCGCGCCATCGATTCCACGCGACGCGTCCCTTCAAAGCTGTGGGCTTGGATTTCTTTGGCCCATTACACGTTAAAAAATTTAGGAAGATTGAAAAGCGATGGGTTCTTCTCATAACCTGCCTCAGCACCAGAGCGATTCACCTAGAACTGGTGGAGTCCATGGACACTGATAGTTTCTTGATGGCTCTAAGGCGCTTCTTCGGTCGCAGAGGCAGGCCTTCCGTTGTCTTCTCAGATAATGGGTCAAATATTTCAGCTGGCGAGAAGGAGCTGAAGAGTCTCACCGAACAATGGAATCAGTCACAGATTATGGAAAAATTGAGCCAGGACCAAATCGAATGGCACTTCAATCCTCCCACAGCGAGCCACATGGGTGGAGTGTGGGAACGTCTAGTTGCTTCTGTGAAAAGATCTCTGAGAGTTGTGCTGGGCAATCAAGTTGTCTCAGGAGAAGTGCTATCCACTGTGCTGGTTGAGGTTGAAAGTGTTCTCAACTGCAGGCCAATAACATACTGCAGCGGTGACGCAAGAGATCCCGAGCCTCTAACACCCAGTCACTTCTTGCTTGGCTCCGCAGAGTCGGTTTTACCTCCCGGCATGTTCAATGACTCGGAATTACTGAGTAAGAAGAGGTGGCGACACGCTCAAGTCCTCGCGAACCATTTCTGGCAAAGGTGGAGGAAGGAATATCTGCCTACACTGATTCGCCGCGGAAAGTGGAACAGCGAATCTGAGAACCTTCAAGAAGGGGACGTTATCCTCATGGTGGATGATCAAGCCCCACGGGGGTACTGGCCTCTGGCGACTGTCACACGCACCGTACCAGGCGAGGACGGCCGAGTCCGTTCGGTGGAAATCAGAACTGGAAGCGGTCTGACGTACCACCGACCAGTCAACAAAGTGTGCTTCCTTGAAAGACTTGAGTAATTTCCTGGCTTCAACGATGCATGACTGCCAAGAAAGCTAGTGGTTCTTCCTAACACCCTTTCACTAACATGTACACGTAAGCGCTGAGATAGGTATGTTCACGTACCCATTCCTCTGCATATACTTCCCATATAGCCTGTGCAGCCCACCAACTGATCGATCACCCAACTGCCCGCCCGGAGCACGCATGGACCTGCATGGGCGCGGCGACTGCGACGCAGCCAGCCGGCAGCTGGGACGGAGAGGCACGGCGCCGGCACCACGAGGGCTGCTCACGGGAGGACCTAGCAAGATTGAGCCGGTGGAGGAGCTGACTGAATGCCGCCGCTGGTACCTGCTAGCAGCCGGCGATGACTGCTACGGACTGTTATGGACAGTTATCACTGGATGTGGCCCCTCATCGCCACCGAAGTCCGACTGGGCTGCTGCTGCTCACTTAGGGAGGGGTGTCCCTCTGTTCCCGTTCGGCTGTTATCGACTGCAGCAGTCGGATGCCGGACATGCTTGGACATGCCGGACATGAACATAGAACACTGGTGGATAAGCACTACAGAGTGACATGTGTTAACGATTGGACAATGCATGGTTTAAGTGGCATATCGCGTTCCTGCGCATGCGGAACTCTGGTGGGGGACAAAGGCATGCTTGCTAACGCGCGAGGATAGCTTTGAAATTTTACTGACAACGTTTTTGTATGTTCATGATAAAAATTAGCACGGCTTGGAAAGAATGTAGGCAAATGTTTCAGTTTATATTGCATTTACAATGATGTAATTTAAGTTGAGAGTGGCGAGAAAATGAATGGAATAAGTTGTACCTATAGCCGAAACGATCGATCGATGTCACCGAACCGAAACGTCACCGATATGAACCGAGGTCAACGTTTGGTGAGTGTTCAATGATCATGCATGCATTATCATGCATTTATTATCATTTATTATCATGCATGTATTGTCGTTACTTGCTTCGTTTTGTTAAAACTTTCATTTCCATGTATGTCAGTAGTTACCGATTTATCCACCAACGGAATTCGTGCACGTCACCTGCAGTCTGCTCAATGTATTTTCTTTTTCAGAAACCGCTAAATACATCGTGGATCAGGGCTGCACAGGCTATAACATGTCCCTAGATAGCGCGTTTTAACCCAAGGGTTATCGGTGACGACACTCTGCGCCTGCGCAATTATCCAAGCTCACGTGATTTTAGCCGGCGGCGGGGCACTCATTGCTGCAGTCATTGGCGCATGAGCCTTTCCCCGTTCAAGTCTCGTGCTGGCACTCCTGGCCTGACGTCCGCGTCCAAAATAGCGGGTCGTTTACCGGCATGCAGCCACTCCGAAAATAGTACAACGGAGGATGACCGGCTACTAAGTATACGCCGAGTGGAGTATTTTATGTTTCGCGTTGCCTCGTGACGCGCGCAGTTATTAACCAATTGGGCCCCGGACCGCTATAGCGGGCTATGACGTGAGCTCCAGAGCGGATCAATGACTATAAGACCACTCGTGGCGCCTTGCTGTGTGTGCTGTGGTGCTGTAATGCATTGCATTGTGTTACGTCGGCTGAGCTGGCTGAGGTAAATTGTTATGCGGAGTGCTGAGAGGCTGTCCCGCTGCTCGTCGCGAAATGGAGTTTGGTATTATGTTAGGTTTGTGCTCTCCCTTGCAGCTTATCTGTCCTACGCATCATGTTTTACCTCAAACAATGCAGAAGTCGCTGTGTTTTGTCGTTTCTGTTCAGATCTGACACTCCGTTATACCCATGTTACTGAGCGAACACGTTGATAGGCAGAGAGACCTCGTGCGTACCTGTATGTTATGTAATGGCTATCCTGAAGCGGTCGATGTCGCCGGCGACGACTTGTCTACCAGGCGACCGGCCAGTCAGCGGGGAAACCCCCGCTGTGACGGATATGCTTTGATTTGAACAGCGCAGGAAAGGGGGACCATCAAAGCGTCCAAAACCGCAGCATCCAAAGTACGCAACATCCAAAACCGCAGCGTCCAAAGTACGCAACGTCCAAAATACGTCCAAAATCGGGTATATAGGGAGCATTCACAACGTCCAAAACCGAAACATCCAAAACCGCAACATCCAAAACGTATCATCCAAAACCGCAACATCCAAGGACGCATCATCCAAAGTGCGCAACATCCAAAGTACGCAACATCCAAAGTACGCAACATCCAAAACCGTTAGGTTAGGTTAGGTTAGGCTAGGTTAGGTTAGGCTAGGTTAGGTTAGGTTTCCTTATTCCCGGTAGGCATAAATCAGTAGGTTAGGTTAGGTTAGGTTAGGTGAGGTTAGGTTATGTTGGGTTTCCTTATCCCCGGTAGGCAAAAATCAGTAGGTTAGGTTAGGTTAGGTTGGGTTAGGGATAGGCAAAAATCAGTAGGTTAGGTTCGGTTAGGTTAGGTTAGGTTAGGTTAGGTTAGGTTAGGTTAGGTTAGGTTGGTTTTGGAGGTTACGTACTTTGGATGTTGCGTCTTTGGATGTTGCGTTTTTTGGATGATACGTTTTTGGACGTTGCGGTTTTGGATGTTTCGGTTTTGGACTTTGTGAATGGCCCCTATAAACCCGATTTTGGACGTATTTTGGACGTTGCGTACTTTGGACGCTGCGGTTTTGGATGTTGCGTACTTTGGGTGCTGCGGTTTTGGACGCTTTGATACGGACCCGCAGGAAATAGGTGGATAACAAAAACGGAGCTCCTAATGGACGGATAGTTTGTTACAGCGCTATGTAGCTTGAACACATACACGCAATTGCTTAACTACATTAGCGGTACCTGTACACTTCAAGTTACGATCAATCGTATCATATTTAGAGGGATATTGTGGATACCAATGTTGTTGCCATGTGTCGTCTTATCCACGAAGAGATACGTTCAGTGGCTTTCGGTTGATATTGCCAACGGCCGCAAACTAGCACTGCCATGGTTATACGCCGTATTGTACTGGATTTGTGTTATTTGTGTTTGACACGTTAAAAAGTTACATTCTTTGCCTTCTATATTTGTCCCCATTTCTTTTCCGTTGAACTGAACTCCCTTCCCTTTCTAAGATCGTATGACAGCTAAAGAGCCGTTGAAGTGTCCGTTCATCGCATCATCTCTCCCCCCCGCCCTCCCCCTGTCGTCAGACCACGTGCTAGCCGACGCACCGCTGAAAAAGGTTCACTTACCGCCCTCCTTCTATTCCCAGCCAACGAACTGCTGAAGAGTCCACCCACCCTCATACCGCCCTATTCCCTGTCATATTATTACCGCCTGTATTGACCGCCAGAAGTCCACGCTCTCACAGTTACCACGTCTCCTTTTCCTTCACACCATGTCAGCCGACGGATCCCTTACCTTCCCCTCTCCCTTTTCAGATCATATGGTCGCCAACGGGCTAAAAGAGTTATCTCTTAGAGCCGTCCTTCCTTCACTTGTCATCCTGCCAATAGAAGAGTCCACCGTCTTACCTTCCCTCCTTTTTCAGATCATATGGTTGCGAAGGGTCACATGGAAGAGGTCTCTTATACCCCTCTTTCCTTCATATCTCAACGTGCCACTAAAAGAGTCCGCCATCTTACCATCCCTCCTTTTTCAGATCATATGGTCGCCACCGGTCTATCGGCTCAGAGTCCACCCGGTTACATTGACTGCAGCCTCCCCTGTCTTCAGTTTAGTCAGGCGACTGACCCCTGGCCCTCACCATCCCCCTCCTTTTTCAGATCATATGGTCGCCAACGGGCCGCTCAAAGAGTCCGAGGCGCGGCCATGGTTCCGACAAATCCTGGCTGCTGTTCAGTACTGTCACCGCAAGAACGTCGTCCACCGCGACCTCAAGGCCGAAAACCTGCTGCTGGATGCCGAGGACAGCATTAAACTGGCCGGTACGTGCGCGAGACTGATGGTCTGTGGTATTGTATTGTATTGCATATTGTGTTGTATTGTATTGGAGAGGGGTAATATGTGGCTTGTGTTGCGGCAGAATCATGGATGTGGCACGGGGAGGGGTAACTGGGTAACGGGGTCGGTTTATGGAGCTTGATAAATGGGTAACGGCCGAAGGGGCCTGAGCTTGGCCTGTTAGGTGTTTTCATGCTCATTCATAAGCAGCTTATGATCCTATATTGTGCATCTGACTGTGTTTGATCCCGGTACCGCGCTCTGGACTGGCCACTAATGTCGCCTCTCTGTGTCTGCAGACTTTGGCTTCAGCAACTTTTACTCCGAGTCGGACCCGCTGACCACTGGCTGCGGCAGTCCTCCGTACGCTGCGCCGGAGCTGTTCGAGGGAAAAGAGTACGACGGACCCAAGGCCGACGTATGGGTGAGTATTTTAACAGGTGGAGTGTAGACGTTTGTGATGAGTCCAGGGTAGGTGTATAGAGTGCGACAGGCCCAAGGAGGAATTGTCTGTGATGTAATGATAGAGTGATCTATATGATAGTTTATGATGTTTTTGGTGGCAATATCCCATGACGAGAAAGGATTGTACAGAGTTGGCATATTCGCTGTATTAACCAGGGACGCTGTTTCTGTAGGAATGCTCAGAATTCCATTTCCATCGACTCGTACGGATAAAACTAGCTGGTGCACCAAATGCGACACATTATTAGGAGCAACCTGTGTTCTGGAAAGGCAAAAAAAAAAACGTCCCAAAGGTGGCTGCCAGTAACATTGGGTAAATGAAAGCCGTTTTATCAAAAGTTGTTGGAAGATAACTTTTCCGATTACGTCTCTTCCACATGCCGACGTTATGGCAGCCGCGGATGTATTTTCACTGGCTTATAATGGATGTGCCTCGACTGAGGAGCACGGACTCGCGGACAGTCCGTGGGACCAAAGTAGACGTCCAGTTTGCCAACTCTGTTCGTCGGATCTGGGCGACCACCTAGGGTATTGAGGCAGGCGCTGACATGTGTCTGATCGGGTACACGCGCCGGGGTCGCCAGAATAACGGGAATCCGGCCGGTTTGACAGGCGTGTTTATTTAGTTCTGACTACCTATATAAGACAGTCCACTATAGTGTTTATCTTATGTGTGCATTAACTATGAGATTACTGGAACTGACCTAAGATAAACTTAAATATTCAGCAGAGTCATGCTGGCACATTTATGCCACTTCGTCCCTTTTTACAAGAGAGCGGAAGTTAGACCGAGTTTCTGTACGTCTTGCCGTGCGGTTCGCGGCCACGGATCTTATGCCCTTGTAGATTGAATGGCTCAAGAACCGCCACTGAATGTGTCGTGTAAGCTACCAGTGGCTGACGGAAACTGTAGAGAGGCAAATGAAGCCACAGTAGTGATTTGACATTTGTGTCCTGCTTATCGAATAAAGCGATGTGGTGAACGGTGGTTATTCCTGGCAATGTGATGCTCAAAATAGACACGTATTCCTTGGTTTCCCTACTTGTTCTGTAATGTCTCATCGCTGCTGACTGACTGACATTTATTTTTGTCCAAATTTGCTTAACGGTCAATGCAAATTCGCGTGGCTATGAATGCAAGAAAGTAACTTTTTACTCTACTAATTATTTTGCCTGTGGCTACCAACTTACGACAGGCAACTGGTACTGTGATTTTGTTTGTTTTATTGCGTAATTACCCGATGGCTGACTATGCTCGTTTGTTTGACAGAGTTTGGGAGTTGTTTTATATGTCCTTGTCTGCGGAGCTCTGCCGTTCGACGGCAATACGCTACAAATCCTGCGCGGCAAGATTCTCTCCGGAAAGTTCCGGATTCCCTACTTTATGAGCACAGGTGAGATTCGGCGCGGCGTTAGATCAGAGCTTCTGGAGAGCGTCTCCAGGCGTTGTAGGGGTGTCTAGTCGAGCTGTAAAACCCTGCGACTGAGCAGCGACATTTTACACAGGAGCTGCGTGCGTGGGAGGGATGGGATTTGATGTAATTCTGTCTGGACGTAGTTATCCGGTCTTGAAATAGACAGTTGCGCGACGCACTCCGTGTGTATTGTACCATGCACTTAGCTGCGGAAAGTTTTGTCATTTAGACTGGGCTCCTATTGTAATATCGTCGTATGTGTAAAGCTGCAGTTGATTGCAATTTGTTTTACAGACGGAATGTCTTACATACTTATAGGACATCATTTATGCATTATTCATTAATGATTGCATTATTCAAGTTATTCATAAATGATTATTCATACTTTGTTACCAAAATCGCATAGTTTAGAAGTATTATCACTGTTTGCACTTTACTGAGCTGCATTTACGTCCTCGGTGCAATTAAATAACTGTGTTGAATTAATTATAAACAGTTATAACGGTAAACTGTGGTTACTATGTTCTCCTCCGTACGGAGTATTAAGCATTGACATCTTCGCTTGACTTCTGTCTACAACTCTGTAACCCGCCACCACTTCTCATTTCAAGACCGCACCACCTCAGCCGTTTCTAACCCCTCCTCTCTCCGACAGACTACTGTCAAACACCACGGTCCGCTTCTTACTGTAAGACCGCACCACCTTACCCGTCTCTAACCCCTCCTCTCTCCGACAGACTACAGTTGTCAAACACCACCGCTTCTTACTGTAAGGCCGCACCACCTTACCCGTTTCTAACCCAAGACTGCACCACCTCAGCCGTTTCTAACCCATCCCTTCTCCGGCCGACTACAATGCTATAACTGCATGTTTAAGGCGTAATGTCAAACACCACCGCTTCTTACTGTAAGACCGCACCACCTCACCCGCCTCTAACCCCTCCTCTCTCCGACAGACTGTGAGAGCCTGATCCGACACATGATGACAGTCGACCCGGAGAAGCGTTACAGCATACCACAGGTGCTGCGCTGTCGGTGGGTCACCCAGGACCTGGACCCAGACGAGGCAGAGCGGGTGGTGTCCTTCTGCGAGCGACCGGACCTCGATCAGCCCCCGCCCGTACAGCAGAGTGTGGTGGAGCTGATAGCCCAGCTGCCCGGAGTGACGGCCCAGCAGGTCCAGCAGGTGAGAGAGAGGAGGGGAGAGGGAGAGAGAGGGGAGAGAGAGAGGAGGGAGGAGAGGGAGAGGGAGAGAGAGAGAGAGAGAGAGAGAGAGAGAGAGAGAGAGAGAGGGAGAGGGAGGGAAAGGAGAGAGAGAGAGAGAGAGAGAGAGAGAGAGGGGGGGGGGGGGGGGGGGGGGGAAGGGAGGAGAGGGAGAGGGAGATAGGGGAAAGATCTGTCAGGGAAGTAGAATGTGATAGTTTCAGCTACAGTCTACAGCAGATATAATAGTTAACTAATATATCCTTATTCTGTATCTACTGTATTCATGTAGTCTTTATATTCATGTATTCTTATATCCAGTAATGCAGTCGCTTCCCTATAACTTCCGCTGCTCTTTGTGTTCGCAGTCTACGCAGTTTGCAGTTGCACACTATATAGTCGAACCACCATAACATCTCACCCTTGCGTTCCCACGCCATATGTACAGTCAAACCCCATGCATAACCTTCCCACCTTTCTGCGTTCACAGTCTCTACAGTCAAACCCCCGTCCTCTCCTACCCTTCTTGTTCATAATCTGTACAGTCGAACCCCCTAACCTTCCCTCTGCGTTCGCAGACGTCTGTCCAGTCGAACTCCTAACCTCTTTGTTCGCAGCCTACATATACTGTCGAACGCCACTAACCTCTTCTCTGGTGACAGTCTGCACAGTCAAACCCCCATCACTTCCACTACTATGTTTCACAGTCTGCAGGCCTATGGCCTATGACCTCTACCATCTCCGTTCAGTGTTCACAGTCTGTACAGTCGAACCTGTACGACGACTTGGCGGCCCTATAAGGGTCCCTCTGTGCTCGCAGTCTGTATAGTCGAACCTCCTAACCTCCCCTCCCCCTTCGTTCGCAGTCTGTACAGTCGAACCTGTACGACGACCTGGCCGCCTGCTATCACCTGTTGTGTGATCAGGCGGCGACGGCTCCCCTCCTGCCCACGGCCGCCGCGGCGCCCGCCCTGCCCAAGGTCCTCACCTCCATATGGAGTGAAGAGGCCGACAAGGGACAGGTAGGTGGGCTAGACTAGAAGAGGAGGGAGAGAAATGGAAGAGGGAAGAAGAGACAGATAAGGGGACGAATGGTGGGAGAGAGGAGGGAAGAAAGAAGAGGAAAAAACTATTGGTTTTACTGCGTGATCCCTACTTGAGCTGTATTGGATAACAGCTATGATAGCTGTTGTTGGAGATGGTGCTCAGAATCGTTCTGAGCGCGAGTGACAGTGGATATTGTACGTCTGCGTAGGGGATGTGGACGTGGGACAGTAATCGATCAGTGCTCGCCGAGCTTTGGATGGGCCCCGACGGGAAGGTGGATAGAGGGCGCGCCCATCGCACTGTACTAGGCTCGGGCGGGCTAGGCAGTAGCCACATCGTCTCATACATCATGTCTTGCCTCTAGTCTGAGCTGACGTAACGTGGTATGTGTTGCTTCATTCGCCACTCGCAGCCTGCTCTGACCTGGACTCGGCTGCTATGACCTACTCCTACGTCCTGTACTAGTGCATTTATCGTGCCTTCCGACTCGCCCTGTTCTGCCCTGCTTTGCTCTACCCGATATAATCCGACCCTCCTTTCGCATCGCTCGGCCTTCCTTGGTCTAATCGGGACTGGCAGCTCTGCTGTACCCCAGCATATCCACACTGGCCTTGCCTACCACCATTGACAACCTGTTTTACTCCACCCCGATCTGACCCGCCCTGACCTACCACGTGTCTGCCTACTCGACTCGACCCTCCCCACATGATCCGCCCTGACTCTATCACGTGTCTGTCCCTCAGTTCGAGGACGCCGAGCGTCACCTGGAGCTGGATCTGGAGGAGACGTCCAGCAACAGAGACCAGTACCACTGTTCGCGGCGGCACACGGTCGGGCCCGGCGACACGGCGCATACACAAGTTCAGGTGAGAATGGCTAGCGACACGGCGCATGCACAACTTAAGGTGAGAGCGACTGGGGACGAGGTGCTTGGTTAGGTGAGAACACTGAAGACACGGCAAGAACGACAGGAGACACGGCGCCCGCACAGGTCTAGGTGAGAAATCTATTAAAATGCGGCGTGTAGGTTAGGTGAGATTACGCTAGAGACAGCGTTTGGTGAGGTTAGAAGGTGATGACACGGTATACACATAGCTCCAAGTGAGAACGTTGGAGGCATGGCGATTGGTGAGGTGAGAACGCGTGAGACAGTATTTGGTGAGGTGAGAACACTGAAGACACGGCAAGAACGACAGGAGACACGGCGCCCGCACAGGTCTAGGTGAGAAATCTATTAAAATGCGGCGTGTAGGTTAGGTGAGATTACGCTAGAGACAGTGTTTGGTGACTAGGTTAGAAGGTGATGACACGGTATACACATAGCTCCAAGTGAGAACGTTGGAGGCATGGCGATTGGTGAGGTGAGAACGCGTGAGACAGCATTTGGTGAGGTGAGAGTGCTGGAGACACAGAGGGCGAGGTGAGAACGCCTGGAGGTGCGACACTTAGCCACTTGCTTTAGTGATCACGCTGTCCGATGCAACGATCACTCAACTGAGAACGCATGCCGGGAGGCGTGGCGCTTGCCGCTTACACAAGTTCAATTGAAAACCTGCAGAGCCGGCGCTCGCTTAAGGTAGAACGCTGAGTGGGACGGCGCTCAAACAAATTCAGTTACTATCGTCAAGGCACACAGCGTTGGTAAGGTGAGAACGCTTAGGAAGGTTGTGTGAAGCCAAATGAGCTTGCCTGGTAACTCAGTGCCTACTTTGGTGAGAACGCCTGTAGAGTTTTGCCTAGCCGAGAACGCTAGGCGAAGCGGTTCCCACTCATATTTGATAGAGAACGCCAGAGGGTTTGTTTTGTTTGGCGGTGATCGTACGCAAATGCCACTGAAAATGCTGGCCGTTATCCTTTCAACACCTGACTGCACGCGGAAATCTGGCGCGCCGGCTGCTATGTTTAGTTTGTCGTGCTGCAGTGTAGATGGGGACACGGTCAGCCTGGCTCGCCGGGCGGTCCTGCATTGTTAGTCACCAGCTGCAGCGTTTAGCATTCCTACGCGACTCGTGGAGCTGTCACGGCCGCACGGCCGGGTAGCCATCCTTGCGCGTGGCAGCGTCAGGCAGCCGGGTTGGGACTGGCTGTCCAGGAACTGCGGGGACGGGCTAGGTGCTGTCAGCAGCCTTGGGAAGGTGTAAGTTCTGATTTCCAACTGATTGTATCTTTTGAGACTGAAACGTTTTTTTATCTATTGATAATCTGATCTGTCAGGGTTTTAGTCTATAAATGGCGAAATAAATCGTAGTCCATTCCCCAACTATCCGTTATTTTTGCCGCCTCCAAATGGTCAATAGCTGATACCTTTGTTTATCTCATCCTAAATGCACGAGAGGAGTGCCACCATGATCCTGTTCATGTATATTTTCGTTATGAGCAAAGTATGGACTGTATCTTAGCGCCTCCACTCAGTGCCTATTCCAACCCTCGCTACATAGCACCTATCTGTGGTAATCACTTGTAATTACTAGCTTTGTCGAGTCGTGCATTCTGGCGAAATCAGATACCGAAACCTAACGCGATGCCAATTAGATTGTGTTGTCACGACTGCTGTGCAGCCGGAACAGGCACCTAGCCGGGCGGCGGTGCTATTTCCGTATACCGCGCGCTGCACGCTCCACACTAGGACACCACATATCAGCGTTTTTTTCGTTATACCGCGTGCGGTCCAGTGTTCGCCACATTCTCCCTCCCAGAACACCAAATATCGGCGCTAATTTTGTAATTTTGTATTCTGGGTGCTGTTCAATATACCCTGGTTCACCCCACCCCAGCATCCACCCCAGGACATCAAATACCAGCGCTGTTTCAGATGCGCGTGCTGTTCTCTCCTCCACACTTTCCTCAGGACTCCAAATCTCTGCGCTATTCCCGTAAACTGCCTGTCCCGCACCCGCTAACACACCGGAACCCTCTCCCCCTCACCAGGTATCGTTCGGGGTTCCGCCCGCCTGGGGCTACGGCGTGCCGACCGGCGTGGGCGGCGGCGGCGGCGCGGCGCGTCTGTACCCGGTGCTGCCGCAGACGAATCTGGCGCAGAACCTGCCGCTGGTGCAGCACCAGCCACCGCAGCGGTTCAGCACCAAGGATCAGCATCTGCTCAAACCGCCCACTGTGCTCGGCGCCTGTGAGTAGAGTGGCGAGGGAGGAGTGAGTGAGCGAGTGAGTGAGTGAGTGAGTGAGTGAGTGAGTGAGTAAGTGAGTGGGTGAGTGAGTGGGTGAGTGAGTGAGTGAGTGAGTGGGTGAGTGAGTGAGTGGGTGAGTGAGTGAGTGAGTGAGTGAGTGAGTGAGTGAGTGAGTGAGTGAGTGAGTGAGTGAGTGAGTGAGTGGGTCAATCAGTGAGTAAGTGAGTGAGTGAGACGTCGAATGGCAATGTGAGCCGAGCTCTGTGCTGTTCAATTGTACCGGGATCTGGGCATGTGAGAGCAATGTGAGAGGACGTGCTCTGCAGTAAAGAGTGATTAGGTGCTGTAGAGAGGCCTGAGGTCTGAGTGGGTTGAATGATACAAACACTTTGGAGCATATCGTACTGCTCAGCTGATAACTAGATCGTATCAGTACAACAATAAAGCGTTGAAGGCATCGTCTAGCTGCCATGAGTCCACATACGTGGGGTGAATGAAAAGTTTTGAGCCTTACACGATTACAGGTGACGCAGGTTAATGAAAATTTGGTCATATGTTTTACCACTATTTATATGAATGCACACCAAATTTTGAAGTCCTAGCACTTGTTTCGATTTTAGAGCCCGTCAAAGTGAAGAAGATTGCCCGTTCGGTGAAAATGGAGAATCCAAAATTGGAGGGACTGTGGAGTTGGTGAAACCACGTCGCTACTCTCATCTGAAAAATTAAATGCCACAGTCATAACAAGGAGGGAAGTGTTCCGTAATTGGGGAAATAAATTAGATGTATTGCAAGTGCAATTCCTTTCAAAGGGTCTTACTGTAATTGGGCAATCCTATGACGACCCACGGATGCGTCTTTGTCAGAATATCAGGAAGATCAGAACGGCAATGCTGACAAAATTGGTCATGTTTCAACAGGACAATGCTTCAGCGTATTTTTCCTGGGATGCAATGTCAATTCCATTACTGAACCTTCCGATTTTTCTCAAATTAAATCTTTTGACCAGTATTGGCATCCTTCGGTGTCTGTTTCCTTCTAAAACTGAAGAAAAACTGAAATAATGACGCTTCACAAAAAATATGACGTCATTGACACTGCGAGCGCTTACAAAAATGCCATGATTCAATGCGCTTTAAAAGTAAGAAAATAAAGTGCTAGAACTTCACAACTTGGTGTCCACACATATAAATAGTGGCAAAACATGTGACCAAAGTTTCATTAACCTGCGTCACCTATAACTATGTTAGGCTCAAAACTTTTCGTTCACCCTACGTATAACGTCCTTGACACAGTTTGTATATCAGTAAAATCTGGTTAAAAGCGAATATTTACGTTGTCATGGTGGCCGTGACTTGTCCCGTCTGCCATGCACCGAACATTGATGACCATTATTTTGTGACCTTTACCGCGCTCATCATGATCCCACGCTCAAAATGTCAGATGTTTGTCCTGTTCCCGCTCAGGATTTTGTGCTGGCTCCCGGACGGTGACATTTCACTCGATGGCTGGCTGGTGCGGGCAGCGTTATTGTGCTCCCGTGCACCAGGCTGGGGTTTGGTGTCACTGTCCGCCCCTGGCTGTGGAGCGCTGCTCCCTGCAGCAGAGCAGCATGGGGAGTGGAGGGGAGGGTACGGTAGCCGCGATGGGAGCACCAGGGGGAGGACAGGGGAGCAGCGGCGAGATCAGAACGGGAGCAGCAGCGGCCAGATCAGAACGGGAGCAGCAGCGTCAGTTGCAATGGCAGCTGGGGGAGGGGCACAGACAGCTGAACAGCAGAGGCCGGCGGCACAGCGCAGCGCGAGTCTGTTCGCCGCGCCGCGCCCGCCAGCGTGCGGCCCGGCCGCCGGCCGCCGCCGGTCTGGGTGGCATCCGGGGCGAGCCGCGCGGGCCGGCGCGGCGGCCGGCGGTCAGTTCAGTCCCGGGCCGCACACGTGGGGTAGGCTGCCGTCAGCGTGACAGCCCGGCCGGCCGGCGCGGCGTGGGCGGTGACGGGCGAACGAGTGATGTGAGTCATGAGTGTGATGTGAATGTGATGTGGCGTCGTTGTGATATAATGTGACGTGGCATGTGGTGACGTGGGATATGTGATGTGACTTGAGTGGTGTAAGTCGCTCTTAGAAGCGTTTTTAGTTTTTCACGATGATTTGCTTTTTTCGTTCTTGATAGGGATCAAAACATTTTGCGGCAATGTCTGTCATAATTGGTGTGACATTCTACATACATTTGATAATTACCATCTGTCGTCCCTCCATAACCCTTGTAACCTCTAGCCGTCTCACGACCCACCTCTGAGTTCTGACCCTGCCTCGCTCTCCTCTCGTTCAGTCGGCGGGTTCGGTCGCCGCGCCTCGGACGGCGGTGCCAACCTTCAGCTGAGTTACCGGCAGCCGGGCGGAGCCGCGCAGCCGGCCAGTCAGGAGCAGCTCTGTCTGCTGCAGAGGACCGGTGCCGAGCCCGGAGCGCCCGGAGCAGACGGAGAGATGGAGGATGGCGGAGCGAGGTGAGAGGGGGAGATGATGGGGTGGAAAGAGGGAGATAGCGGGGAGACACGGGAGATAGTGGGGAGGCACGGGAGGGAGATAAATGTGCAGGCAGGACATAGTCGTGGGGTGAGACAAAGGAGACAACAGATGAGACACGGCAGCTATTGAGTTGAAACAAAGGAGACAGTGGGTGTAGAAAGGGGAGACGATGAAGTTGGTTGCGACACAGGAGACCAGGGAGTGAGTCAAGGGAGAGACTATTGGTTGAAACACGGGAGATATTGAGGCAAGGCAGGGGAGACGATGGAGTGAGGCAGGGGAGACATTGAGAAGCCCTGGTTACAAGGAGTGAGACAGCTGGAGCAAGAGGGACAATAGGACGAAGCTTGGGATGCAGTGTGATGTGTTGCAGGCTTGGGACACAAAGGGGTGATACATGGCTGGACGATAGGGTGAGACAATGGGAATTTAGGTGAGAACGGACTAGGAGAGGCAATGGGGTGACGTAGGTGACTACGGAGTACGGAATAATATACATGTGAGGAATGGGATAACATGAGATGAGACCTGAAGACGGGGAAAAGTGTAAGGAAGGAGAGGGGGGGGGGGGGCATGGATTGGGAAACAAACATGTGAAGTGAGATATGGACGATAAGGGTTTGAGTCACGGGGAGAATGGGAGGAGGCATGCGATAACGAATGAGGAAGGGAGAAGGGTTCAGGCAATGAAAATCAGTAGGGTATGACTATAAGTGACGAAAGAGGGATTGGCACTACTTGATTAGGGGCTGACATTTTAGACATTAGAAAAGAGAAGGCTGAACGAGAGGCAATGGAAAACACTGGGCAATGGAAAACACAATGGATGCACTACGTCACTTGAGAAAAAGACGGAACTATGAGGATGGTATTCAAGAGTTCGAAATGCTTGGTCTGAAATGGGCAGTGGTCGTCTTGCTCGTAACGCACACTGTAGTACGAAATCACTTCGTGTGTGGTGTGCGGCACGTTCCTGTTCACTAATGATATCACGAGAAGACCACGCGCCATGCAATCAGCACTGTTCCAGTTGTTGTTTTTCTCTCATGATCATATATGCTATCTAACGTAATAGCTTTACGTCTGTGAGAGTTGCATAAAAAACAATTTCAAAAAGCGCACTTTGATATGTACAGTCATGCTACGTCAAGGGTAATCTCTAGAGTTTCTATTAGTCAGCTTGGGGTTAGCTGGCCAAAGAACGATTGTGCTAATCATATTGCTTCTATATAAAGCTACCGTTCTTCAGATAATCTTCGAGGGCACTTGAAATATCGGTGTAGGTACTCTGTGCTTGCTCAAGTCGATTATCAACCCATTCTTTGATACCCGATCTTGTAAATCCTGAAAACTGTGTTGATCATTGGTCTATTGAGTTACTTTTTGCGGCATGACTGCGAGGACTTGCCGTTCGCAGACCGCAGTATATCAGCATTATCTCTTGAGACTTTTCTGCCTTGTTGTTGTTGCTTTTTAAGAAATCTGCAAACTATATAGTTTTTTAGCAATACTGAATAAGATGTGGTCGTCCATCAGAAGAGTGCTGTTTGCCGCAAAATCAAATAATTGAAATGTAGGAAAAATGTAGAAAAGTATTGTGAGAAAAAGTGTGTATCAACGTAATGGTTCAGCTATAATGTTTTTTATGAATTTGTTGAAATTTTACGTTGCCTCGCTACCTTGGCTTGGCTCACACTGTGCTTGAATGTCACATGGTTTTACCTGCCTCAACGTCACTCAAAACGCGCCGGTCATGAAACACTGTGTGGGGAATCAATGATGTCAGCGGCTTCGCCAAATTTAGACACGGCTGTCCACCTCCCGGATATTAATGTGGAACACGACCCGGTACTTTGATGCTGTCACTCGCTAGAAACATAAGGGGAGGGGTGCAATAATTCTGACCTAAACTGGGTGGAAGACGTCCAGCTGTGACCGTATTTTGGATGTGTAAATTGTTGTTGTTAACGTTTGGCCTCATTGTGAATTATTCTACGTCTCGTAATCAAAATGGTACAAAGCCTGAAACAGACTCTTTCCGCAGTCAGGAAATCGCATGCGAGAGCCTATTCAAATACATGGAAGCACGCTCGCATCAATCGCACGCACCTCCCGGATGCGAATGCTGCGGGAAGAACTATAATGTATTTGAATAGGCTCTCGCATGCGATTTCCTGAATGCGGAAAGAGTCTGTTTCAGCCTTAAAGCATGAGTTGGAAGTTACTATAATATGTTAACCAGAAAATCGCATAGATAATACAGGGCCGTCTCTAACTGTGTCTGCTGGCCCCGTCTAACCGTCTTTCGTCTCTGTATTAGTGCATTCATCTTCTGTCGGTCCTCTCTGTCTCCGTCTCTGTATCAGCACACCCAGCTGTCTGTCTCTGACTGCGTCTGCCGGCCCTTCCTGGCCGTCTGACTGTATTTGTCGGCCGTATCTAACCGTCTCCGTCTCTGTCTCCACCAGGTACGGTGACGACAAACGCCTGGACGAGAGCTCACTGTGCGAACGACGGGTCAGCGCCGGGAGCGCGGGTAGCACCAAAATCCGCCGGCCCAGCCTCAAAGAGCCGCCTTCAGGTCAGCCATTCTCTGAGTCAGACTCGCGAGCCGAATCCGACTCGGTCGCTCAGAACACTAAGCATGTCGATGTCTGGCTGCGCCCGTCTATCGTTTCGTGTCCCTCACGGAACATGGCCCAGCCGAGCCACTGTATCAATCTGTATCGATGTTTTATGTTGACTCTGTTAGTTTCGACTGCTCGCTCGGTGTTACTTCACCGTTTTAGTTATCGCCTCGTGCTCTGGTTTTGTCGTTTAGTTGTTGGCTCATTCTCTCTCCGAGCCCCTGCCTGTAGCCTGTTGGTGTTCGCTGTTTTGCTCCTATTTAGCACACCTCAGTTTTAGTTTGGCACGCCGGCTCGGCCCGTCCGCCGGGCCGCACTGTTCCTTTCCTCTCCTGTGTGACCGGGGACGCTCGTGTGTGCGTGTCTCTAACCCCAACCGGGTGGACAGCAGGCAGTGCGTCTGCCTTTATGTTGGAGCGAGCGCTGATCACACAGCAGCGCATCCAACCGATTGGCGCCGACGGTAACGGCCGGCGGAGGAGGACGGGTCTGATTACGGTGGGCCTGTCCCCGGTCCTGGAGAACTCCACTCTTCATACACCTACAGTCGGAGAGAGCACCGATACGACCTACGGTGAGAGGGAGAGAGAGCTGGGGAGGAGGATGGTGTGAGCTGAGTGGTGAAGGACAGGGGAGAGAGAGAGAGAGAGAGAGAGAGAGAGGAGAGAGAGAGAGAGAGAGAGAGAGAGAGAGAGAGGAGAGAGAGAGAGAGAGAGGGAGAGAGAGAGAGGGAGAGAGAGGCGGAGGAAGAGGGGGAGCATGAGAGATTCGGGGAGAGAGTGGTGGAGGAGAGGAGAGAAGGATGAAGACAGGCTTGGGGAGAGTATGTGTGCGCTGGGAAGTCGGGCGATTGTTTTAGGTTGTGATGGCGTTGAATTTGGGAGGAGGGTGATTGCTGTTGTTTGAAGGGTGGCTGTGACGATGAATGGATGCGATGTGGGTTCAATTGGGGCCGAGTGGTTGAAAAGTGTGTGGTGGTATAGTAGACGATAGTCCTTTAATGTAATCTGATACCGTGATACTCTAACCCTTATCTTAAGATGGTCAAGGAATTATATTCACCAGGCTGCAAGGGATCTGTCGTGCGGTATGTGTCACCACAGGAGTACATTTATATGACGCTTTCTAAACTAATAGAAAAACACAATTCTAAAGAATAGTGTTTGTCTAATGAAGAAACAACCTTCGGGTATCTACATCTCCAAATCAAACACCCAGAAATAACTACATACGCAAAACACACACAAACAAACCTAACAGCTGTTTGTGCGTCCACCAACCGACCCTAGCGGGCAGTCTGACCGGTCGCCGCTCTGTCAGGCGGGACCGTCGAGGCCGGACCGTGGTCCCCGGGCGGACCGGCGTGGTCCCGGCCGGTCCGGTCCCCGCCGTGGTCACGGGCGACGCTCAGCCGGCGTGGAGCGTCACGGTTGGACCAGCCCCGCATGACATTTTCAATCCGCATGCAGTCTGTCAAGCTGGCATGGTCTTTTGTTAGATGTTTGCTGATGTGTTGTGGCTAATTATTATTTTACAGGTTTGGCTGTGTTTAGTGCATGCCGTTTCTGTGATTGGCTGATGTTTTTAGAGTTCGTGTGCTCTCTTTTATGTGTTTTCCTACGTAGAAGTGTATCTTTGTTCTTTGATTGATAGTAGTTAAGTGATTAATCAAGCGTAGCATTGTTCACATTATCGCTTGGTGTTTAGTAGAAGCGACAATAATAGCATAATTAAGTGTGTAAGCTATGGCATAAGTAACATTTCAGCGATAATTGCGAATATTAATATGCCCCTTGGTGAGCGAAAAACTAGGCGTCAATTGAGCTGCAGACTATGGCAAAACATTCCATCCGCTCGTTATATTCAACCTCACAATATCCTCTCAATTTTCCTGTCACTTGTCGCTTTCCCGTCATTTTACGTGTGTGTTTGCACCTCACGCCGGCTGTTCTACAGCTTTCATTACACCACCGTAACCGCACGGACCCAATTACCCATGACCTTTAAGTCTAACCTCTGACATTTAACTCGTACTGTGTAACCTCTGACATTTAAAAGTAACTCCCGAAGCCTTGAACCCCTGATCCTTAACCCATGAGCCTCAATCCCTATCTCAGGACACGTCCTGTCTCCTGTCGCTGACTAATAACCCCTATCGCTGACTCCTGCCGTGATCCCAATCGCTGACCGCTGACCCCCTACCCCCTGACCCCTGCCGTGACCCCTGTCGTTGACCGTTGACCCCCTTACCCCTGCCGTGACCCCTGTCGCTGACCGTTGACCCCCTTACCCCCGTGACCCCCTGCCGTGACCGCTGCGGCTGACCTGTGACCCGGTGCCCGGCAGGCGGCCACTACCCCAACTCGCTACGTATTCCCTCGGACCGCTACACCCGCCGTGTGAGCGACTCGTCAATGCTGGGACAAGACCAGGACGCCGTACGGGAACTGGAACAGCTTAAGGTAGGCGGGCGGGACGCTGTGGTAGCTGCTATTACCTGTCAGTTTCTACAGTAGTTCGTTTGTATTAGCCAGTAGTTAACGCGACATCTTTCGTTGGATAATCCTTAATAGTTACTGTTCTTAGGAACTTTATTGTAAGGTAATGCAAACCTTTTTTATCGCTGGTTGCAACCCCGTCCCTCCAAGTCCGAGTGTTTCATTATTTGGTCAGGTTCTGTCCCTTTCACTTTAAGTGCCAGTTCTGGTTTATTTTAGGCTCGCTCTTGACAAAGCCGGTGGGTAAGGTCACTGTTCGCGCACGACAAAAATTCCCATTGTTTGCCAGCGGCCCAGCGTCACCTTGTTTCTAATTGGCCATGTGCTGACAGCGTGCCGTTCTGTTTGTGTGTTGGGTTAGGCTCTTTGGGTCTAACAAGACCATTTCAGAGCCGGAAGGATGATAGGAATGAGGGGGAGACATTGGTCTGGGCAGGGACCCTAGTGAGTCGGGGCTGAGCCCATCCAGTGGACAGGCCACCCAGCCCCCTGACACTCACCGCACCCCGCTACGGGTCTGCTCCTAGGGAGCTTCCTGCATGGCATAAATAAGCTGTCCGTCCAGCCCGGAACAGAGGGTTGAGGCGTGGAGGAGAAGGATTTAACTACCCTGAGGATGAAAACGGCGGACCGGGGGACAGCGTGCCTCTGTGCGGCGCATTGTAACGCATCGTGACCAATCGTGTTGCGTTTTGACGTATCGTCACGAAGTTGGCGTGTTGGGACGTTTGGTGATGTATTGTTGATCCTTCACAAGACCTTTTGGCGTATTCCAATGTTTCGTGATTCCTTGGAATGCCTTCATTTGGCATAACTTGATCCTGATTGCAATGCATTTTGTGACGCATTTTTATGCACACAGAAACGTCTGTTGTTGCTGTGATGTATTTGGATACATGATTGTAACGCCTTGGCGTATTGGGACGTTTGGTGATGTATCGATGATCCTTAACGAGACATCTTGGCGTATTCCAGTGGTTCGTGCTTCATTGGAAACCTTTATTTGACATAGCTTGATCCATCGAGACGCATTCACAGTATGTGATTTTATTAAACGTATTTTACACTCACGGACGCCCGAAAGCTTTGTGACGCGTTTTGATTCATTGTGAAGCATTACGGCACGCTCGTGTGACTGACGCGCGTGCCTGCCGTTTCCAGCAACACAGCCGGTCGGTGGACAGCACCACGATGCAGGAGTTGCAGCTGCAACACACGCGCCACTTTCTGCAGCG